>NC_022020.1:7775508-7805148 GCF_000317375.1 Microtus ochrogaster
GTCACCAGTTAAAATCACAGAACCTAGCGTGTGCACAGCAGTGACGCCACCAGTTAAGATCACAGACCCTAGAATGTGCACATTTGTATGTTCATCAGTTAAAATCCACAATACTCTATGTGTAAACATACCAGTGTTCATCTAGGATTCACAAAATGTTCAAAATCAAACATAATCTGTGTCAAAGTAATTCTTCAAGGTTTTCAATAGTTTTCATTACAAACGAGCTAATTAAAGTAATTCACCACTTAATATTTGCAACCGTCTCTGTAAACATAGTTTAACGAAATACTTCTTTAGGCAACAATGCTATTTTTTGTGGTATGTTTACTTATTTATAATTTATATATAATTATCTGTTTGTACATCATTTATATATGTATATAATCAATTTAAAGTGTATATACATGTATACACACATATATCTAACATTAAATGTCTTGCTAAAGCTTCTAATACTAATTATAGTTAGCCCTCAGAACTCTCATGATTCTTCCATATTATAGCATTTACTTTATCCACAGCTAAAACACTTGAAAACAAAGGAATACATAAAAAGATAACCACAGCCATTGTGGACCCTGAACTGAGACAGTAACAAATCTGGATACAGTCAAGGAGGAGGATTAAGACCCATCTGTGCTAGTCTCAGATGACATGGAGATACCTGGCCCTCTGGCATCCAACACATGACTGAGGTCCACTGAAATGGAGGGGGTTAAATATGATTTAAATATGAGAAAGGAGTTTTTCCTCAGCGGACACAGAGTGTGATCAGAATCCTCTTACCAGTCACATGAGTTGTATCGACTCTGAATGACCACACCCATGGAGAAGCTGGGGGCAATGTTTTCTGCCTCAGAAAGGAGACAGGGATATGCACTAAAGCAAGGCTAACCCTGGGCTACCAGTGACTCAGGCTGCCAGGACCAAAGGAGGCTTACTGGATCTCCATAAAATGTTCTTGACCCTGAGCTCTACTCTGACCTTGTAGCCTAACTGACGACTAGCCGGGTTGTGTCTACCCCTCAGTCTCACTTGAGGGACCAAGGCAAGAAAGGAGCGAATCCCAGCAGCTCACACAGAGCATAGGAAGGCAAAGCTGTCACCTTGAACTTCCTACAGCACAGAGCAGGAGAGCTGAGAACTGTGAGAAATTTGGCAGCAAACGGAGTGCTCAACTTAAAGAAAAACAGGCACGTCAGTAAGGATGGGCAGGGCGCTGGAGTCCTGTACCACCAACAACCATTGCTGGCGGCAGCATCAGTTTAATGGTAAGACATCGAAATCATTAAGTACCCCAGCCTGTCACAGTTGCCCTCTACTTAGGGGCGGACTTGACACTTTGATCTTTTCCTCTACTGTGCAGTGAGCTCTACCAAGTCACTTCCTCTCCGCAGAAGGTTTTCAGACATGCTTTGTAAATATCTGTAAGAAGATAGTAACCACTTTGAAGACATAAAGTCCCGAGTACATAAATGTTGGATGGTACTGCCTGGGATGCAGATATCATTCTGAGTAACTTGTCACTCTGTGGATGTGGCATTGGGCTTCTAGCCTCCCACCATATGTACACGCACTCTTTCATGTATATGCACACACTCTGAAAACACACACACACGCTCACAAGGCCATGTGTATCCCTGCTTTAAGCCAGGGATACAGTCTGAGAAGTTCATTCTTAGGCAATTCCACATTGTTCTGGGAACATCAGAATACAGACTGAGCTGGTGAGATTGACTACACTCCTGGGCATTAGGGTACACACTGCTCCAAACGCTGATTCTCCTCCGGGAAGCACTCTAAGGGATACATGGCCAGTGTCTCATAAACTTTTCTTGAGGATGACTTTAAACTGCATCAGCTGCAGGAGAAATGCCGAAACACTGGCAAAGGTGGTGCAGCCTTTTCAACCACTTTGCCACGGAAGAGTATCCCAAAACCAAAGATGAAGCAAACAAATATCTGGACTGGAGAGTGAGGAGGAGAGGGGGCGCCCTGTGTCACCAGCCACACGTCCATGTTCTAGTGAGGAAGGACTGCTAGAAGCACTGATTAAACACTCCCAAGTTTTGACATCTCTAGAAATTACAGATATTTTGTCCAGTAAATGGGCTTCTATCAATCACCAGCCACTTCCTGGTCTGCTGCTCAGCATGGCAGACCCTACAGTAAATTAAGCCTTCTGCTGTCAGGGTAGAGACAGAGGGAGCAGAGTGGGGCTTGATCTCAAATGATTTTTTATTGGTTTCATTTACATCCTGCTTAAGGTTTTCCGCACAGCTCAAGGTGTCTTATCTCTGGCTACCAGGGGTATTTAGCAGTCAAAGCAGCTAGGCTTTCCCTCTTCTCCTGCCCTACTCCCTCAAGCTGGCTAGCTTCTTTTTTCCCCAAGCATCTTATCTTATCGCAGGATCTCCCCAGGCTGAGGAGAGCCCCCAGTTATCAGGAGCTCTGCACTCTGCTCTCTGGCAGGCTGCTTGAGACAAATGAGAGTTTAAGTTCAAAGGAAATCAGTTAACCTCTTCAGCACTCAGTTTAGCAGTGACTTGGGATGCCTCACCTTGATGAGGACAAACGCCGTGAGAAACTCCCCCTCTGAGGCGCATGCACACAGAACAGGTACCACATCGGACAGCAGGACTGGGTACATGAGATGGCTGCTGGCCACAGATGCATATTTGTTTCATTGCTACAACTGCATGCTTGCCTTCAACCTGAGCATTCCCCCCCCCCCGGCACCTCCTGGTCATCTATCCATGATGTTACTACAGGGAAGAGCTCTAGTTATCTACTAAGGAGACAAACCAGAAACTAAAGGGAAGCAGGAGATGGGGACCAGCAGTCCAGATAAAAGGACTTTGTCCAGTGTTAAACCTCAAGATGAACAGAGGCAAGAGATGGCTGTTGGATGCCACAGAGTCATCTCCCAGAGTGACACAGATATGGTGATTTCAATCGGTTAAATAATCAGATGGTCTGTCAAGGTGCCCAAGTTATCAAGGAACTTGGACTTCAGTAATGAACTCCTTAATGATGGCACCCAACCATTATGCTGCCTTACTTAAATCCTGAGTGCTATTAAAACCACAGGAGTCCTCACCGTTTGGGATCTGGGGAGTCCACAGGGGTACAGACAAGGTCGACAGCTATCACCTCAAACTGTCAGGAGTCATCCTCTTATTGACCACAGAAGGTGGCTCCACCCAGACCACACAAAAGCAAACGCCATTAGCTGTTGAACTTCTTATCAAGTAGGCCAGCATAGGGAGACTTTCTACAGCACTCTGTGTCAAATGCAGTGAGCTGTATTATTATTATTATTATTATTATTATTATTATTATTATTGGTATATCAAGCAATGCTGAGCATTCCAATGACTCATAATTATTACATGCAAAAGAACATTATATGAGCAGTTATTAGGCGTGTCATCTATCTGTTTCATATACTTAAAAAAAACCTCCATTTCTCTTCTCCTCCATATCCCAGCATCCCAAGGGCTCCTTTATATTAGTGATAACCCCATACTTTTACCTGCAGGAAAGGTTCTCTTAATTGTCCATTATCTTAGTGTGTCAGCACAAAGAGCAGGGACAGCATCCCCTCGTCCAAATGGTTTCACCTCCCTCTCCTGAGAGTGATGCCCTTGTCAAGGCATTAAAGACACAAAAACCTGCCACTTATCAGAATTGTATTTGAATCGAACCACTGTCCTTGAAAACGCTAGGCAGGTGATATTATCAGACTGCAGCTCGTGGCAGAGTCCAGTTCCATGGTGACTGAAACTGTCTTAAAAGACACTATATGAAGTTTGTCATGCTTCCCTCATAGTACCACAAGCAACAATGAAAACCTGTTCCATAGCTTTGTTGCATTGTTGATTTTTGTTTGTTTCTTTCTTTGTTTGTTTTGTTTTGTGGTTAAGTACAAAGAAATCAATGGGTAAGGTTATTCATGAATACAAAGTTCTAAATCGGAGGACTCCCTGCAGGGTGAACTTGTAAAGCCACTCTGGAATCAAACCCTATAAGTCTTTTAATTGCACCATACCTGAATCCTCAGCAAATATAAGTCTATTAAAACATCACATGTATCATAGTACAGAGAGAGGAGGAATTTTATGCCTCTTTAGAGATCCTACAGAATCCAAATCAAGTCAGAACACTATCTGAAGACAAAAGATGAAAGTATTTGTGATCTGAGCCAATGTGTGCATGTCTTTCATATGTCTGCATTTCCTTGCCACTTTTTATGCTTCTTTCTTACTCATTTTGAGCTACCCTGCCTTGGAAGAAAGAATTTATGCATGCTTTTAACAAGTAAACAAGTGTACAAATTAATTCAGAGAGCAGTAATTTTGAAAATTTTTCTATGTTTAATGTGCACTGCAGCTAAACTACTTTTTCTGTACAAATTAATTTACTGCATCAGTGATCGATGTTTATGTTTAGGCAATTTTATTTCTCAGTCTGGTAAAATGAGACCTAATAGTTGCAACCTGTTATGTCCAATCTGTCACTGAAATTCAAATTGCCTTTTTCCTATTATTCAAGGAGCAATTTGGAGGAATTAAAGCCATTGAAAAACGGAAGACAAACAATTCTCTGTAAAGACTCAATGGCCTGTGTCATCAACCAAATCCAAGCCATGGTCTCTTCTAAGGGGCTTTCAACGTGATTTTTCTGTGTTTCTTGAACTTTCACATCTTCCCAGCCATGTAAGATAAAAAGCTCAGGATGGGTTTGGAATTTTATCCTAAAAAGTTCAGCCTTTTAGAAAATAACCAGAGACACAAAGAGTTTGGTGCTAACTCAAAACAAAACCCTACTCAACATCCAAGGCCCAGATTTTCATTCTACCCTTATTTTTGCTTGTTTACCTTTGAATTAGTCTTGAATTCTTGCTTGCAAAATGACTTTCATTTACACTTTTCTTTTTTAATGGAGAGAATTCAACAAGCTTGCAGCCCAAGCTTGATGTGTTATGGAGACAGGTGCTTTAACTATGACTCAGGCAGATGATGGCTTTCTGGACCAGCTCCTTTGTTCTGTTCCCATGTACTTTTCACACTATCCAGTGGTGGGTCATAACTGATCTATACTGCATCTACAAATGACCTATCCCAAAAGAAAGATGCAGTGTAAGGCCGTCTCAGCACTGGGAATGACTCCTGAACCTCACAGAGGGCTAGACATAAAAAGGGACACAGGACAAAGCCACACAACTTTAGAAAAGGTACAGAATCCATTTGCAACATGCTCTCATTGGGTCTGCATTTCCTTCAAAAAAAAAAAGTACAAGAAATTGATCTCATAATTGGTTTAATTAACATTCAGTATGATGACTTTTCTGAAAAGCACTCCCTACTGCCAACTTCCATGCCAAGCTTGCCTCTTCCAGTGGGGTGCTCACTGATTCTCAGGACAGCGTCACAGATTTAGGGGGGCTGTGTCCTGAATGGGTAACCTCAGTGGATAAGTTTCCATAGTTTTGTAGAAATGTACACATTTCTATCAAATCAACTCTCCCCATGGTGCTAGATATGTGGTCTTCGTGTTTGTTCTTGTCCGTATGTTTGTCTGAAACAGTAAAATGGGTACTTTCACTAATAATCTCCCTGGACCCACCCGTGTCACACACGGTCTCAAAAAACAGAGCACACATTCGTGTTTAGAAGAAACCAACCATATTTTTCCGGGAAAGGAAGAGGTAGACAATGCAAAAGGAGCCCTGTACAAACATGGACACTTGAAGAACACCCTCCCTTTCTCTGGGGCCATTCTTGTTCAAAGCTAAACATCAAGGCTCAGTCATTCTCTACCAGCCTGGGATCTGGTATCAGAACTGCAGAAATAAAACAGATGTAAGGATCTCTTTCTTTGTTCCTCTCTGCCTCCCTCCCTCTCTTTTCTTCTCTCTTCTTGATTCCAAGACAAACTCATTTCCTGAGAAGATTGCTTAACACATTGGTTCTCAACCTTCCCAATATTGCGACCCCTTAATTCAGTTCTTCAGGTTATGGTGAGCCACAACCATAAAATTATTTCGTTGCAACTTCATAATTGTAATTTTGCTACTGTTATAAATTGTAATAGAAATATATGATAAACAGAATATGTAACATGCAACCCCCAAAAAGGGATTGACCCACAGGCTGAGAATCCTGAGTTAGATCATCAAGCCAATTAATCCTCTGACTTTGAGGCTGATTAATATGAATTATTCATCTGATTAATATTGTTAATATATCTCACATCCAAGTGAGCACCAAGTGTTGTTTTCTTCATAGTATTGGAATGGGTTTTAATTAATGAGCACTGGCTTCCTGCTTAGAAGACTTCACCATAATGTAAAGGTGTACTTGCCCTTCTTTGCCTTGGTTCACTCCAAAGAACCATGAGCATGGCACATCTGAATTCCCGTGATTTAAAGCCCAGCTTTATGATAAGAACCAGCTAGTTCTTCCATACAAACACTGGTGCCAAAATGCTCAACTGAACAATGATATAGATGAATGAGCAGATAGCTCACCCATCTCCCAGCCCTTTCCCAGCATGTTCCTCACCATGGCACAACGAGAAAGGACAGGTCGGTGATTCCATCTATTCCATGCCTCCTAGACAGGATACCCTATCATGGTTTCGACCTAGTCAGTGCAGAAATCTTACTTTAACTTCCCCAGAGAAGTTCCAAACACTCAGCTATGAACATGCATGCTTACACACACACACACACACACACACACACACACACACACACACACTCCTTCTTAAAGATCACAACTGCTTTTGAATCCTATCTTCTTCCCCCACACCAAGTTGGCAGTACGGGAGGTCCACGTACTCCCTCTCTCCAGCTACCCTAAGGGCAGAAGCTATGGTGCACACATACCTGGCACAATACACATTCTAGAGCAACAGAGAAGTTCCATCCTGAGTGTCCATGAATGGTAGAGGAGGACCAAGCTGGAGCAGGAAGCTATGTACAACCATTTTCTTAAGGGAAACTCAGGATGGTATGGCTCTTTAACAGATCAGCCACTTTCTGCTAGCCCAGCACAAGCAGAGACACCTAATGTACACAGCAAACGTAACCTCTCTCCATGAGAGGAAGTCACCGAAGCAACCCTCCTCACAGTACTGGTGGCTGCAGCACTGATATATGTCCATCCCGAGTAGCACTCCTATAGGCCTTTGCACCATTTACAGATTGCATAGCTTGTTCTGTAGCAATTTCTCATAAGGAAGAAAGGAGCAAAGAAAGGAGGGAGGAAGGGAGAGAGAGGGAGAGGGAGAGAAGGAAGCAAGGACGGACTGATTGGTTGGTTATTCCAAGAACCTAATCATGGAAAAGTTTATGGCAAATTACAAGTAATAATCTCACGAGTAGACATTTATTTGTGTGTTTGCTTTTGCTCTGCTAGGATTGAACCTGGAGCCTCTTCCATGCTAGATAAACACACTACAATTGAGCCATATTCCCAACTTTGCTGAACTTTAACTAAACTTGAAAAGGTACCTTATTTACCAGTTGGGGATTCTCTGTGATTTAATTGGCAGTACTGAAAATGGGAGCCAACAAATGGATCAGCTCTGCTCGAGCAAGCTTCTATTGCCACAGCAAGGATGTTCAGTGTTCACGCTTGTTCTGGATGGAGAAGCCCTTAAATTCCATTCATTCGATCACGGATCAGCAGTGCTTACCTCTTACAACGCCTCCGTCCTTACTGTGCATCTTTGAAGCTACTTTCTAAGTTTTTACTCATGTCTGTATGTGTGCCTGTGTGGGGAATGTACACAAGGCATCCATGGCAATGGAGTGTGGAGCAGGCCAGAGTTACAGACTGCTGTGAGCAACCCTGTACGAGTGCTGAGAACCAAACAGAGGTCCTTTCCAACAGAAGTCCTCTCTTTTAACTGCAGGCTGAGCCATCGCCCCGGAGCCCAAGTCAGATAACTGTGAGCAGACAGCACAGAGTTCTCCTCTAGCTGCTATCCCCACACAGAGCTGCCAACAGTCCTCTCCCCGGGGTGGAGTTGGTGAAGACTGACGAAGCTGCATTAGCACCCCTGAATCCAAGTTTCCTACATCCGGTCTACAGCATAATAGACGATGGAAGACACAATAGGCGACGTAAGACAGAACAGAAGGTAGCCCCCTCTTTCCCAAACCCTACTGGACTAGGATTAAAGCTGCAGGGAAATTGGCTTCTGCACGCGGATCAGTTTCAATGCTCTCGGGCGAGCCTTTTATCCCAGCCTAGTCAGTCACTGCTTCAAGCCGTCACCAACAGACACTCTGATAAATGAAGACATGAAGATACAAAGACATATACAGTGTGTTAACTACCCTGTCCTGACTTGTGTAAATACGTATGAGGCCGTTAAAGCTTACACACTAGGGCTAAGGGCGGTGTTCAGTGGTAGTGCACCTGCTTGGCACAGAGGTTCAGGGTTCCACACCCAGTACCAAATGCACACACAGATGTAAATCTTACATCTTAAGGAGCAGCGTTCTTGGTGGAAAAGATTTACAAAAAAGTTATAAACAAACTGGTTTTCCAAACACCACTATATTTCCTCCATGCTATACAAGGCACTCCATAGGTAGAGTGATTGCTTAAGCAGACTAAAATCAGTGAGGCACAGTGGCAAATGCCCATAATCCCAGCCCTTCAGAGGCCAAGGGTACTGCAGTTAGTTCAAGTTCAGTCTGGTCTACAAGGCGCATCTCAGGATAACCAAGGTTACACAGTAAGACCCTCTCTCAAATAAAAATAAAGCAGACAAAACTGTTTATAGATTTCTTTTGTGGTTTATTAATATTTTTAGTGTCAGAGACGGAAGCCCAGGCCTTGTAACAAGATGGGTGCTCTTCTGCTGAGCTACATCCCAAGCCTGAGAAAAATTTCTTTCCTATTTTATTTTGATTTTTTTCTAATTAATCTGCTTGCTATTTTTTAAGGTTGTTTTCATAAGAAAAGATTTATCAAAAACCCAAACACCGACACTGCTGTCAAGGTAGCAATTAATTAAGTGACTTAGTCTGATCTTTGAGGCTTTGGTGACTTCTCCGGACAAGTGCCATGTAAGCCTCTTATATTAACCTGCTCTTTGTGGCCGGCCCCACGTTTAAAGCAATGTTTTTCTTCTTGATGTCATTACCGGTTGTTACCTCAGAACCAGGTCTATGCAGGGGGGATTTCCTCCCCTCCGAAGAGCTGGTTTAGTCCAGTTATTACTGATATTTTACCTCACCTTTCCAGCCTTCTCCCCCAGTTTTGACCCTAGTCTTTACTTTGGTTATGGTCACACGACTTTATTCTTTTGGCCATTCAACAGAAGGTTTCCAAGGTGCTGCTCATTCTCCTACCAGGCAACGTTACTTTTCTTTTGATATTCCACTGTGACAAAGGTCACTCTAGGGGTCAGGGCATGAATGAGTGGATCAGTTTTCAGGTGTACCCCAGCTATCGCTGCAGTCTGGTTCCTCTGACATGTTCATAAACTTCCCTGTATCCCAAGCACAGAACAGAGCCAATACGAAGTTAGTAGTGACAGAGTAGCTTCGCTGAAAAGACGGTGGGTTAGAACAGAGCAAAATCAGCAGCTTCGCTTCAGAGATACTGTAGCACCATTATGGAGGACACAGAAAGGCCACCTCGGGATGAATTCTTTAAGTTCAACATCAAAGACTAAGTGGGGATATTCACAGTAGAGAAAAGAAAATTGTCTTTCTAGGTGGAAGGGAGTGCATACACACGGCCAAACTGTGACCAGAGACTGAGCATGACAGTATGTGACTGACTACAAAGGAGAACTCAGCGTTAGTGAGGCATTAAAATCACCTGGGAGTCATTGAAAACATATTAATATTTTCCCTCACGGCTAAAGATTCTTACTGCATCGGAGGCTTGGATGCGTATTTTCCTGAGGTGCCTAGGGGATGCTCACAGCAAGTCAGGACCAAGCACCAGTGCAAAGATAGGGTTTGGGAAGAAATAATGCCCTTTCCCACCAGCTAAGACCTTTGACTCAATATGTAGGCAGCAGAGAGCTGTAGTAGGAATTTAGTCTGTAGCGCTGGCTTCCCACCAGACTCCCTTGGACTGGGAAGGACTGGATGAGGCTATGCACCAGGTCATCACGGAAACGGGTAGCAACAGAGATGCTGTGGGGTGCATTCACTGCTCCAGGGAAGCAGAACCAACACACTCAGTGGGTAATGACTGCAAATGAGAGGAAGAGAGGGCCTATAACGCTCTCTCTACCAAATTCCTTCCCACGCATCCATTCCTGTCAGGCCATGGCTGGTCACGCACATGCTGTGAGACAAACAACATTCTGAATCCTCTATATAAGAAACAACTGGAACTAATTCCACCGATGCCCATTGTCTTTGCAATCAAGGTCAGCTGATTTTGACACATACAAAGGGAAGACAGTTCAGTAGTACAGTTAGGTGAATTTGAAACAAAATAGGTATCCACACTTAAAAAAAATCTTTGAAGGACAGACCATCCCCCAGGGACACCAGCAATACAATTCCGAACCTGCGTTACTTCAGTACAGACCAATGAAACTGACTCAGGGAGAAGTGACCAGAGGCGGCGGTACCCAGAGCAGAGGGCACAGGAAAACTGTGACTGTGGAGCTGACAGCAGCGGAATGAACATCCACACATGCGACGACTGTTGCAGAGTCCAGACAAAAGTTGTTACAATATATTGGATATACACCTCGCTACTATCAATCGTGGTGTCAATTTTACAATGGTAGTTTCTTCATCTGGATTTTAAGGAAAGATAAACTATGGTGGGTTTTTTATTGCAACTGTCTCAGATTACTGGGGTACAATATCGATGTTCAAAATACATTTTATCTATATATTTTTCAAGTGTTGCCCTCAAAGACTCTCATAAAAATCCTTACGTGTTTCTTCCACTTATTTACCTCAAAAATTAGTCATCAGTAACAAATAATAATATGTAAAACCATGTGTGCATTGATATATGTGCGCAAATATCCTTCTGTTACTTATAACTTGTAAACCTAATGTTCTCACTTTTGTAAATAAAGTTTTATTGGAACACAACCCTGAACAGTCATTTACATACCAAGCATGAGTTGTTCAATAAAGCAAAGGTGCCTGATTATGGCCGAAGCCACATGGCCTGCTGAACGAAACAAACCTACCATCTTGACATTCACTATAGGTAAGTGTTGACCACAATAATATGGTATTACTTCATCTTATCATGCATTAACATCCCTCTCTCATACACCAAGAATAAATTTTTTTGCAGCATGTCTTTGTTTTCTACCATTGCTAAACGAAGTAACAGAACACTGCCTAAAATGTACCAAAATATCACACTTTAGGAAAAGGTAAGCACTATTAATCATATTCTCAAATTATTTTTGATCATTAGATGGTGTGGGGAGTTCTTCTGTATATGTGTTGCTTTTATTGGTTAATGAATAAAGCTGCTTTCAGTCAATGGCTTAACAGAGTAGAGCCAGGTGGAAAATCAAAACAGATATGAAGAGAGAGAGTAGGCAGAGTCAGAGAGAAGCCATGTAGCCACCACAGGAGATAGATGCCCCCACCAGAGCCCGCCAAACTTTGTCAGTAGGCCGACCTCGTGGTGATGTACAAATTAATGAAGATGGGTTAGTTTAGGATGTAAGAGCTAGCTGGAAATATGCATAAGCTAATAGGCCAAGCAGTGATTTAATTAATGCAGTTTCTGTGTACTTATTTCAGGTCTCGGCAGCCGGGAACAAATGAACAAGGAGCATCCAACTATAGTTAGATAAATGTAACTTTGCTAAAGATTGGTGGGGTCAACCATCAATCAATTCTGAATGCCCACTGTTCTCTGAGTGGGAAGGTCCAGCATGCTTTCCTACACAGAACATCTTGTAGAAGCCTTGAGCATTATCTGGCCAACTACGATATTTTTTTTCAGCAGAAAGCTAACTGAAACTCTGACCGCAGAATGTTTACCTCTCCTTCCTGTAGACTATCAAAGTTAGCTGCTTTTCCCTTTGCCTTGGTCCTGCCATAGAACTTGCATTTATGCTGATCAGATCCCATGCATTTTTCTCCTAGAAGAATGGAGAAGTTCTACCTTCAGCAAAGACTCAACAATCTTTCATCTATTGGCCTGAGATGCTGGTGTCTGCATGGATGTCCACTTCTTCAGAAGTGGGTTGTTCAGTGTGCTATCTGAGATGCTGGTGTCTGCATGGATGTCCACTTCTTCAGAAGTAGGTTGTTCAGTGTGCTATCTGAGATGCTGGTGTCTGCATGGATGTCCACTTCTTCAGAAGTGGGTTGTTCAGTGTGCTATCTTTCAAGAATGAACTCCAGTCTTATCATTTCCCTTTGGGAAATGGCTTGGCACTTAGAAAGCCATCCTGTTGATATGAGAATTATACAATTAGGCAATGGTGGCGCACGCCTTTAATCCCACCACTTGGGAGGCAGAAGCTGCGAGGTCAGCCTGGTCTACAGAGCGAGTTCCAGGACAGGCTCCAAAGTTACAGAGAAACCCTGTCTCGAAAAACCAAAAACAAGAAGAAAAAAGAAAGAAAATTACAAATTTTATAGGTTTTGGTTTTGATTTATCTTACAGACACCATCGTTTCTAGAACTTTTCCAAAAGCTGTCTGTGTTAGCCAAGTGAACTTCAAGGTGTTTTATGCAGAAATCATGCCCCTAAATCTCACTTAAGAGATTATTATGAGGGGATGGGATGGGGTTCTTGAGAGAAAGGATATTTAACTGGTGATTGTGGGCACATTTCAGAGCTGAAGTATGCATGTGCATACCTGACATCATGGAAGCTAAATGACCGAGTGACTGAGCCTTCCTCATAGGCAGACCTGGTGTAAGGAGCATGGTCAACACCAAATTCCTGCCCATTTACGTCTTTAGGACCTATCCGCTCTCCAAGCCAGAGGTTTAATTCCATGCTGGGGTCGAGTGGGTGGGCAGCTGCTTTGCTCTGTTAGGAATAACAAATAGCGGAACAATAGGAATTCATGAACGTGGCTTCCTTTCCTTCTCTTTCCCACTCCTATCTGCCAAACTGTCCACTCTGTTCTTTATGTAAATCTGCAGATGTCTTCTTATTAATCAAGATTTTAATACATTCCAGATGAATCAACAACTCCGGGGCCTCAGCATGTACCATTCTCTCTCCTTAAGCACAGGATTTATTAGAATTGCCCATTCCAAGATATCTCAACTTACAAATGACAGTTTATTGTTTCTGTTTCTACAGCAGGGGCCTAATAAATGCACTGAACTGATGGCTGTGCCCCTCTGCAATACAATATTCAAAGAGATTTCCAACCCTATGGTGTAACATTATCCAAATCCTTTGAAACACTAAGTAGTTTGCTCAAACTCAATCATCCATATACAGAAATCATAGACAATCGATACAAATGCAATATGCTAGTGATGACATTTCAAAAACCGTGTCCCAGAATCCTCTGTAACAGGCCATGGTACCTTCTAAATGCACTACGCATTCCACAGTGCTGGCTGAAGCATAAAGCACTCTTTGGTGAAGGAGCTAAACACTGCATATTATAACCTTACCTTACACAAGGAATAATTTCAGGAACTTTGGCTGCACATATGGTATCGATTAACTCAGGTCTGTGATTTCTCTGATTTCACACTGCTGATATTTCAGTGGGCGTTTACCAGGCAATTTAAGCAATCAAAATATGCCCGAGTACTGGTATTTAAAAATTAAATTCCATTCGGTGATCATTATTTTATGTATTTTTAACATGTGCCATTTTCAAGCTAGAGGAAGAAATAGCTCTTTTTCTATGTAATCACAAGAAACAGGACAGGAAGTAATGATAAGGCGTATAAGCACACATTACACCAATGGATGTGGCTAATAGCTTTTGTGTAGAACAGCGCCCTGCTCACGCTCCCAGGTTACTAATGTTCTTGCTAACACTGGACTCCTAAGGGTGGTTCTATAAATAAGGCATTTATATAGAAAACTAGGAAAATATGAAAGGTTATAATATTAACATACCAAACTCATTTTTAATTAAAGAAATAAAAAAGCCCAGTCTTTAGGGGGCTGGGGAAAATAAGGTGGTCAAGGGAGACCAATTAACTTCATTAGCTTCTGCAAATACCTAGCTTTCTCACACATTCCTATTTTCCATCTGCTCCACAGTTAAATGTGTCTACAAATTAACATTTTATTTATGATTCAGGTTCTGATTCACAAAAACTATGAACACATTATACAAAGAACTAAAGCTTTATGGAAAAATACGAGGGACTATACAGCGACTCACTTACTCATGGTGTTTTACTTTTGTTAGAAGAGAAAGAAAGAAAGAAAAAAGAAAAGAAAAAAGCAATCTGGGTCCTAAAAACCCCAGAGACTGGAAATCGGTCACATGCTTGCCTTCACTTTCGTCCCTTAGACTGGGTAGTTTTCCCTCGCTGTATCGGAGGCAGGATTGCTTGCATTTCTAGGCTCTCTTTATTCTCATCTCAGTGGAAGCAGTAGGAGCATCTTGCTCACTATCTTATATAGTTCTGCCCACTTTGGCCTGACATTCCCATTAACTTCAAACCCCATAGCGCAGGCATGAAGGGCAGGAAGCGCTTTCTGTGGAGCTGTATGTGCTGTGCAAGGCCTGTGCCTCCTACTGGCTTCTACAAGAGAGCAAACCTTTCAAAATATGTTGCAGGGATCAACAAAACCCCGCACGGTCAAAGGGTGTGTGCTGATGCCGTTTGGAGTATTTATAAAAACCCTACCCATAAGACAAACCGTGCTCCTCAGCGCGGCGCTTGCTGCCACTCAGCTGAGAGCAAGCGCTTTCCTAAGTAGACCAGAGAGTTATTTAATTTCACTTTAATTTCTCTGAGTAACTTTATCCCTCGCTGACATGCCATTTTATTATTTCATTATTTACAGAGTTCTGAGTTCATAAATCAAATCCATACACCTCCTATGATAACAGAAAAAGGAAGGAGGGACAATGTAGGGAAAAAAGGTCCCTTTCAACCCACTAATTCCAACGGTCTGTATTTCTAAAAATTACTGTGTTGGTCCCTGGCATAGCCTTTTTCTGACTGAGCACCAGGGTCCCTAACAACTGAAGTATAAATTACTACTGTATTTCCATTTCTCTGCACTGCCAAATTGGTACAACACTGGAGATCTTGAAAGCAAGTCTGTTATAGCTGGGACAATTTAATGAAAACAAATGGTGTTTAAATGCCGTAGATGCATTGCGTGTGTGTGTGTGTGTGTGTGTGTGTGTGTGTGCATGCGTGTGTGTGTGCATGCGTGTGTGTCTTATACTAATTTCACCTTCTAGGTAACAAAATCAGCTACATTTATTCCCACTGAATCTCTATATTTTCTTTTTTTAAAAAAGGACTCAAAGAAATGTATATATTGGAGATTTCAATTGTTTTGAATGAGAAAATACCTTATGTTACAGAGGGAAGGCATAGTTCTAGGCCCAAAAGAGCTCAGTAGATAACAGACTTGCAGCACAAGCATGAAGACACGAGTCTAAATCCCAAGAACACACGTATAAGCTGCATGGCAAATACTTGTAACCTGGTCGTAGGGGATCTGTTAGGAGGGTTTTGGAAGCGACCTATCTAGCCAGTCTTGTCTATCCTAAAGGGTAAGTCAGGTTCAATAAAAGTTTGTTCTTAAAAAAAAAAAAGGAGGAGGAGGAGAGGAAGGAATGAGGTGGAGAGGTGGCTGATACCTGGCCTCTACACATGTTCACATGGATGGATGCATGCACCTATACACATATGTACTCAAATACATACACAACCCACCTCTCCCCCACATATACCCAGACAAGGAAAGAGGAAAGAAAACGCATATTTCTATTTAAATTTTATGCTTCAAGGAAGCACAATTACTAATACACAACCGAGCTGTCAAAAGTTAAGAATGCTAAAGCTCAACAGTTGAGAGGAAGGGCTGCTCTTGCAGCGGACCCAGGATCAGTTTCTGGCACCCACATAGCAGCTCACAGCCCTCTATATCTCCAATTCTAGGGGCTATGATGGCCTCTCTGACCTCTTTAGGCACTGCATGCTTCTCAGATACTTACATAGATGCAGGCAAAACACTCATACATATAAAATCAAAATAAGTCAAAATTCAATGGAATCCACTATCCTGGTAACAACGAGAATAACCACTTGAACTCATACTTAACACGAAGCTGAGAGTGACCTTGAACTTTCAATTACCTGCCCCTCCACATACTACTTAAGGGCTGCAATTACAGGCATGCAGCATTACACATGGCTTTATAAGGCAGGGCACTGCAAACTGAACCTGGGCTTCACGCCTGATATGAAAGCACTCGACTGTCTGAGCTATCTCCCTAGCCCGACAATACATTCAGGAAGGAACAGCAGGGAAAATCAGCATACAATTTGCTTGCAAGGCACTATTGAGAGTAAAGCATGCTAGTGTTGGCTTGGACCACACCTCGAGGACACCCAGCAGAGGGGTAGTGGACCAATTACTATCAAGCACATCACAGTTCTTTCGGAGTTCTCAAAAATGAACTCTATACTTGCCTGGATTCTGCAGCTGCTTTGATGCTGTGATGGTCTGACTTACTGTTGCTCTTGTATACGGCACTGAAAAGCAGTGTTATAGCTATGAGCAGCATCAGAACCAACCTGCCCAGCTGCCACAGTGCCCAAAGAAATCAGCTTCCTTGTGCCTTTGGACCCATAATGATGATGAAAGCTTACATTTGGGGTTCTACCTTTCTATCTTATCATCAATAACAGTGAATAACTGTGAGGGTACATGATCAGCCTGAACCAGGCAACAAAACCAACAAAGCAAGGTGAATCACTACAATGTTTATTAGTGTGTGCTTACTTTTGTCTTAACGATTGGAAATAGACAACATATTTTAACCCATTTGCTTTACAGAGCCAGGGTAAATCCTTCAGGTAAAAACACATATTTTCTATTAATAAACCAGCAATATATTCATCAGTTGTCAGTAGGAAAGCTAGCTCTGACTAGCTTTTCATCAAGTCCTTTCTTATCCATAGCCTTTAAAAACAATCAAGTTTCTCCTTAGCAGATGCTGGTTGACTTGTGGTTACGGTTGAGTTGCTAGGTCCCTCTCGCTGGTCATTTGCATTCAGATCCAGATAGCCTCTGAACCAACATGCATGGGTGAGAGAAACAGAATGGGGATCCTGCTCCCCATTGTCCCCCCTGTAGCAGAAGCATTTCTGAGCTTGATGCTCTAACAGACAGTTTTACAGGAAACAAAAGGAAGTAGACTGATTGCATCTAGACCTAGTACCTGGGAGTGGAGCACTCTAAAAACAGACTTGACGTCTCTTAATACTGACACTGTGCAGTATGGTCTTTCTGACACATGGTTCTCTAGCCCAGAGGCTAACTTCAAACTCACTGCGTAGCTTCTACATCCTACGTACTGAAAACACAACCATGTGCCACCATGCCCAGCTATGTACCGTGCTGGAGACAGAACCTGGGGCTTCATGAGACAGGCAAGCACTCTACCCACAGAGCTTCAGCCCCACCCCTCCCTCAATGTGTTCTGCTGGGGGTGTTTGGGGACTTGTTTGATTACAGCCTTTGTCTAGATTTCTTCCCAACCCCACCTTCCTTTTCATTATATTACTCTTAGTCTTCAATATAATTTGGTGGTGCCACCCCCAAGAAAGCGTTTGAAAGAAATGAACTAGCTCAAGAAAAACTCACAGTAAGAGCTATGCAAATAGATTATGATTTCAGCCAGAAGTTAGGTATTTGCGATACTGTGGAATTGCTGTAAAATAACAATTTATCTTACTGTCTGGGCAATTTTATGTGTCACAAAGCATAGGTGTTGTCAATTTCTGTTAGCTGAATCATTCAAACTTTCAAGTGCAAAGTAAATACAAAGCACTGCCTTAATAATGACACGCACACGGCGTATGCCTTTCTTGTTTCCTCCCTCCAGTGTGGTCCAGGAACACATAATTGCCGCTTTTACTCGTGTTATCTGATCATTATACGAAGCGTGAACCTGGTTGCGATTACTTTACACTGTACAATTATTATTGTTACAGCTATTTTGGCTATTCTGGTAGCAACTTGGAATTTTAGTAGTTAGTGAGTTATAGCTCTTTATGTACAGAGGAAAAATGAAGGTGGAGCTTTAATGCCCTTTTTTTCAAATATGTATAAAACTACACCCACCAATCACAAAACTATTGTTATAGCCACTATATAAGAGTGTACACAGTGCTTCTAGGTTTCCATTTGCAGGCATTAGTGACTGGCTATACATCTCTGCATATCCTTACCCTGGCATTTGATTTCCGATTTAAACAAAGAAAATGCCTGAACCTATACAAGTCACTCACAGGCCAATACTAGAAAACACTCACTTCATTCATTCATTCATTTGCTCATTCCACAAACACGCACTGAGTGCCTCCTAAGTTCTGTGCTGGACACGAGGAAGATACCTGTGCTGCAGTCACTGGTCTCAAGACTCATAAATGAGAACTCAGACTTCAGAACTGTCAACCATGTGTCCAAGGGAAGTCACTCAAGGTTTGGAACCCCAATCTCCACTGCATATATGTTCAACACAGTATTACTCATGTTCACCAAAAGGTTAAAGCAACCTAAATATGTACTGAAGAATAAACTAATTTAAAAAACATAATACACACCCCCAGTAGACTATTATTTATCCTTTAAAGGGGAAATCCTGTTTAATGATACAATCCTGATGAACCATGAAGACACTACTCTAGGTGAAATAAGCCAGTACAAAGGTCAAATATCATATGCAAATGTCATATTCACATCCTCTTATAGGAGAAATATAAAGGAGGTCTGTTCACAGAGAAAGAAAATAGGATGATGGTTTCCAGTGGGTGGGAGGAAGAGACTGGGAGCTGGTGTTTAACCAGTAGAAATTCAGTTCTACCAGGTATCAGGAAGCTGACTGAGCAGGTCACAATATGTACTCCCAGAACTAGGGAAACTGAGGCAAGATTTCTGTGAATTCAAGGTCAGCTTTACAGGCCAATCTCAGCCATAGCATTAGACCCTGTCTCAAAAGGCAGACAAGAAGAGTTACACCACAAGTGAATGTACTCAACACGACTGAAGCGTGCACTTCGGAATTCAGATGGCGTAATTCCATGTCATACGTATTTACCACAATTGTTTTTCTTCAAATTAGCAGTTAAAACTATGCAGCTATGATGCAAAGATTGAAAACAATGCACACCTTAAAGGGAAGCAACAGACTCAAAGAAGGCATAGATCTTGTCCAGGCAGTTTACACAGCAGCTTTGAAAACAGCATGGCAGAGGGACTTGCAACAGAACCAGAGTCCCCAGCTCCACCCTTATAATGGCATAATATTTGTGCTTTGATAAATAAGTCTTCCTGAAGACCAGAGGCAAAGTTAAAGCCACTAGAGGTCAGGCAATGGTGACAGACATCTTTAATCCCAGGATTAGGGAGACAGAGGCAGAGGGATCTCTGTGAGTTCAAGGCCACCTAGGGCTACACAAGATCAATGCAGAAACAAATCCAGGTGGTGGTGGCTCACACCTTTAATCCTGTCACACGCCTTTAATCCCAGCACTGGAGGAAATCTAAGATGAGAGGAGGGGGAGGCTGTTTGCTGAGTTTATAGTCACCTAGCCTTGGTAGAGATAAGACTTCTCTGGTGGCCTTAGCTTTGCCTCTGGTCTTCAGGCAAGATTTATTTATCAAAATACAAATAATAAACCGCTATACACCCTTAAGCCCTGAGGGAGTGAAGCCACCCAGGACCAGTGCACACAAAAGAATCTTAGAGAACGGATTAGGGTGAACTCTGCCACTCTGCAGGCAGAGCTGGAACAAATGATAGGGACAGGGCTAGGAAGAAGCATGGCACAGGCTGGGAAACTAAGAGAAAGAACACAATTCAACTAGGCAGAGTAAGGAAGTGTCACAAGTGTCAAAGGTGGACAGATGCCCAAATGGTCCAGGAAGACGGTATGTCAGTGGACTGAGTTTATAAGAAAGTCAAACTACTTCCCCACAGACAAATTAAAAATCACCATAGACAAAATTAAAAAAAAACAATACATAACATTCTGGATGAAGCAAAAAGAACAAGGAACAGCAGAGATGGAAAAGGCTAACAGGAAATGGGGCTGGTCTCACAGCAGGGTGAGGTGTGGGATTCTGAGGCAGTCACCTCACGTTATTGTAGACATACTTGTGTTGTCTTAAGGGAGAGGAATAAACACGAATTTAAGTAAAAGTACGTCGTTCTCTCAGTTGATTCGGTGAGCCATCTGAGAAAGGGGCACAGAGGGGACCTACTGCAGCCCATGTTTTCATCTGCTTCTCGGGCTGGACGCTGCTTTGAGGCAGAAGGGGAGGTTCAGTCCATCAGAGCCCACGGGTCAATCTGCCGGTTACTTCCCCAGCAACGCTGAATGTGTGTCCACTGCCCCAATTCTGGCTTTTGACCTTGGAGCTTTCAGAAAGAACTGAGTCCCCCCAAGTCACCTAGCCATCGAGTTCTAGAGGCAGAATTCCTACAGCACAGAAGCCGCCTCCTCTCGCCTGCCCAGGCTCAGCTGAGCCCCATGAGCCAAGAGGAAGGTCTCCTGTACTTTTGCTTTCCAAACCAAGAGCAGTGCCCCTGGTCCCTCACCTCCCCAGGAAATATTTCCAACTTCTCAGAGATTCCTGTAGTCATTGGAAACATGTCTTAAAATCCTTCGTCTCTTTTCCAATCACAAGGGCCGGAGCTGGATTCCTAACTACTTGTCGTTTTTGAGAAAGGAAGAGGACCTTACCCCACAATAAGGGGTGTAGCTTTTCAACCACCATTTCCCTTGAAGCGAGTTTTCTCTTAAATTCTTGGCAGAAGCTCAGAAAGATGGGGAGCACAGACACCCATACCCTTTCACACTTCAGACAGAATGGGTTGGATGGCCTTTGCAGCTATTCATAAAGTATCCCCCCAATTAATACAGAAATTAGATCCAATCAAGACAGTAACACACAGTGTGGCTCACAGCAAGTGCACTCCCATAATTGAGAAGGATAATAATATGAAGGGTAAGCAATGTCTGTCTCTTTATTCCCTTCTTTGTGTTCTCAAAATTCCCTTGCTTTGTTTCCCATTAGTGGCTGTTATTGATGATAAGGTCCGGATCACACCACTGGAGAATTGTCTTTCTTCCAGCCAAGCAGCATTCTGAGAATGTGTCCATAGACTAGTACAAAATGTACGGCTTGCCCAACATGAATCACAGTGATAGGATTAGGCCCAAAGGGAGCTATGACAACTCTCTACAAGTAACCGAAAGGTGCAAATGGCAAGAAGGGAAAAGAATTATTTAAAGAGGTCCGAGGTATATGTGAGGAGGGATTAAATTAAGCACAGGAAAATTCAGGTTTTATATCAAGAAAAGATTCCTAATGGCAATATGTTATAAGAATAGGTTCCCAAGAAATGTGTTGGAAGCTTCGAGGCTGGAGGGCATTTTAGTTGAAGCGAGAATAAAACACGAAATAGAACACAAAGAGGAATGGGTCGTAGGCCAGTGGAGAAGGACTACGGACCAGCAGCTTCCCTCTCAGTCTCCTGCCTCTATGGATCCATCCAAAGAGAAGAAGAGTTTTAAGAATGAGGGTTGTCTAGGATCGCGAATTATAAGCTCACTGTTCTTTATTTATGGCTAGAAAATTCGCGATCCTAGAGAAGCTAATTAGAAGGTGAATCCAAAGACAAACATATAGGCATCCTCCTGAATATTAACCTTCATCAGGCGATGAAAGGAGACAGAGACCCACATTGGAGCACTGGACAGGAATCTCAAGGTCCAAATCAGGAGCAGAAGGAGGGAGAGCATGAGCAAGGAACTCAGGACCGCGAGAGGTGCACCCACACACTGAGACAATGGGGATGTTCTTTCGGGAATTCACCCGGTCTTGGTCTAGCCTGGGTCTGAGAAAGCCTGGGATAAAACCGGACTTACATAGCGGACAATGAGGACTACTGAGAACTCAAGAACAATGGCAATGGGTTTTTGATCCTACTGCACATACTGGCTTTGGGGGAGCCTAGGCAGTTTGGATGCTCAACTTACTAAACCTGGATGGAGGTGGGCGGTCCTTGGACTTCCCACAGGTCAGGGAACTCTGATTGCTCTTCAAGCTGATGAGGGAGAGGGACTTGATCGGGGAAGGGGGAGGGAGATGGGAGGCGGTGGGGGGGGGGGGAGGCGGAGATCCTTAATTGAATAATAAAATTTAATAAAAAAAATAAATAAAAATTGAATTGGAAAAAAAAAGAAGAATGAGGGTTGTCAAAAATAGCAAGAGAGACACACAGCCTCTGTTTAGGAAGAATGACCACACAGGAGGGTTTCACAAGGGCTACTGACTCACTGACAGCATAAGGAACAGGAAAGTGTGTTGCAAATACCAAATACTATTTATTATATTGTTTACATTTAAAACAGCAATTAAGATGTGCCAAGTGTCTCCCCACAGGCTTCACATATAAGGAGTAATTTCTGACTCACAAAAGCATGTGAGGGGGTACAGCTGGGAAACCAAAGGAAATCCACAATACCACAAGCACAGAAGACAGTCAACAGGCAGGAGATGTGAAGCCACATGGTTAAGAGTTCAGCATCTCCATTCTCAAATCCTGAGGGATAGCTCAGCCAGCAGACGGTTTTCGTGCAAGCATAACAACCTGTATTTGATCTCACAGCCATGTTTTAAAAGCTGAGTGTGGTGGCGGCATGCCCGTGATCCCAGCACAGAAGGGGTGGAGACAGGAGGCTAGGGCTCCCCGGCTACTCAGTCCCACCCAATCAGTGAGCTCCGGGTCCCAGTGCCACAAACACCTGAGGGACAGTACTCAAGGTTATTCTTTGTCCTTCACACACTTACACACTCATATGCATATACACACTCATGTATTCATGCAAACAAGGAAGAAAGACAGAGTGAGAGAAAGGAAGGAAGAAATGGGAAAAGAGGGAGGGGGGCAGAGAGGCGAGGAACTGAAGCCTAAAGTAAGAAGACTTGGTCTTCTATCTGACCCTACTCTGTCTGGGTTTCCGAAAGGGCACCTGAAAGGCAGGTCACCCTCCCCAGGAGCAGGATCAAACCAGGAGTTTATTTTAAATTGGCCCATTCTAGCGACATGTCTCAGCCAAGTTTAGATTTGCAATTTAGCAGAAAAGAAACTTTTGAAGAAGCCCTTTGATTCAATTCTCATGACCCCTGTGAAATAAACCTTCTTAAGACTGAGTTATGGTATCAATTTGCTTCAATCCAACAAATAAGTACACTGTTACACACTCGAGGGACTAATATCTGGCAGGGGATCAGATTAGTTCATCTCCAAAGTGGCGGGAGAGGGTACTGTGGGCACAAACTTCCCCCAGCAGTGGTAGAAAAGAGCCGAAGGGTCTGGACAGAAAACAGAATCACCGGAGCAGGAAGATGGGACTTGGGGCCTGGGCAAACTACAATGTCAGGATTCAATGAATAAAGAAAAACTGAATTTTCCGTGCATCGCATAAAAAGGACTCGTTAGGTGCTTCCCATGTGCCAGGCACTGGGGACGAGGCAGCCAGGTGCAGACTTTATGGAACGTACAGCAGTCTGAAGACAAACAGCAACCAACAGAAGCTCAAAGAACACAACCCAACCATATATGTCACTTAAGGCTGGGCTCTAGGAAGCCTCCCAGAAGAAACAGCCACTACCAAGAGCAAAAGCCCTGACTCCTAAGTGGACAAACAGGACGAGAAGAGGTCAGGGGAGGATGGAGAGAACAAGGAACAGGTGAGGCCCTAGCAATGCACACAGGACTTGGGGGAAGAGGTGAGGCAGACCCTTGAATTATAATGTGGACAATTATAGCATCACACAAAGGGTGCTGACTGACATTCATCCTAACAGCCTGCAGAAATAACTACAAGGTTTGGTCAAAAAAAGAGTAAAGCATAATGATAAACCACCATCTTCTCAATTGGATGCCTTGAGTTCAGAACACAGCCCTACCTCTTATTCACAACATGAACCCAGCTCGTCTTTGTCCATAAAATGGTAAAACCAAATACAACCACACGTGGTGAGATCAGGAGCCATCTCTCTTACTGTTAGTTGGCTGAAGGAACTGCTAACGTATCTACGATATGGGGGAATGTAATAAACTCTGAAAACAGGAGAGGCAGAAAGTTGGTCAACTCAGTGCAAGAGTAAGAACATGGCAAGACGGAAGAGAAGCTGGCACAAGCTAGCCACCTTCTGTCCTGAAACAGCATCTTCGTCAGGGAAACATGCTTCTACCTATGGATTTCTTTCCACCGTCCATAAGGGCTGAGGAGATGGTTTCATGGCTAAAGCAAGATCCCTAGTACCCATGTGCAAAAGATGACCATAGTAGTGTGCCTCTGTGACCCAGGGTTGAAGAGGAGCATGGACACAGGAGGATTATCTGAGCATGAGGACAGATTGAGCTATGATATCTGACCTTGTCTCAAAAAGTAAAAATGACAAAGAAAAGAAAATGCTATCTGAACCAAATATGCACAGCCCATTGTTCTTATTGTTGCCAAAAAATATAACAAGACTATAGCCATGTATCTTTAGAATTGAACTAACTGTTGTAAATAATTTAAAGATAATATAAAGTATAGGAAAATGTGCATAGTTATATGAAAACATTATGGGATTTTAAACAAAGGAGTGAACACTGTGTGTTTCATTTTATGTGGGGGTTCCTGAGGTAAACCCGTTGGCTGTCAAGGAATGGCTTTCATTTCATTTTTAATACAGGATAATTTCAAGAGATTGAAATGGCCAAGTACAGAAATCTTTCATCCAAAACACTTAGCAGAGCAAGCTTCTCTGACATTTGTCTGTGAGTTGCCATCCTGCGGAGTGTGACCTGCATCATTTGTAGGTGAGGAAGAAGAGTGGATCTCCAGAGATGGATGCCCTGGACAGACCCAGTCTAGCTCAGCAGCAGCACCACACACCCAAGGGCTCAAATAACATGGGCTTTGGAGCAAGTAAGCTGGGGATTTTCAGAACTACTCACACCGTCCCTGCTTCTCCAGCAAGCATGGAGAGAAGAACTTGAAAGCTGGGTGCTCAAACTCATGTAGCATCTGTCTGCTTATTCCTGGGGTTCCCTGGGCCCAGTGCAGCTCAGAGAAAGGTCCCCTGCTCGACTGTATCACTTCATGCCATTGTCCATCCCTGTCATGGGATAGACTCTGAAGTGCACTGACTGAACCACACAGAGGGCCTTGTCTGTTTCATCAGTGGCCATCATTCTATTTCTCTAGTCACAACATACACTTTGCTGTGTGTGTTTGTCATCCGGGCACTTAGCCTGGAAAAAAAGCAACATCTTCACAGAATTTAGGAGCAAATTGATAAAGGAAAGGGATTTTTTTCAGTTTGGCCAAACCAAAAAGAAAAATACTGAATTTTCTGTGTTTTTTTTTTTCTGTAGTAAAGTCATAATGTTATAAAAAGATGAGCTCTGTGAAGAATTTTTCTGGGATTTTGATGGGCATTGCATTAAATCTGTATGTTGCTTTTGGTAAGATTGCCATTTTTACTATGTTAATTCTACCTACCCAAGAGCATGGGAGATCTTTGCATTTTCTGGTGTCTTCTTCAATTTCTTTCTTCAAAGTTTTAAAGTTCTTATCATACAGGTCTTTCACTTGTTTGATTAGAGTTATCCCAAGATACTTTATGTTATTTGTGGTTATTGTCAATGGTTATGTATCTCTGGTTTCTTTCTCAACTAGTTTATCATCTGCATAAAGGAGGGCTACCTATTTTTTGAGTTAATCTTGTATCCTGCCACATTACTGAAGGTGTTTACGAGTTGTAGGAGTTCTCTGGCAGAATTTTGGGGGCCACTTAAGTCATCAGCAAATAGTGAGAAGTCGACTCCTTTTTTTCCAATTTGTGTCTCCTTGATCTCCTTTTGTTGTCTTATTGCTCGACCTAGAACTTCAAGTACCATACTGAATAGCTATGGAGAGAGTGGACAACCTTGTCTTGTTCCTGATTTCAGTGGGATCACTTTGAGATTCTCTCCATTAGTTTGATGCTAGCTGTTGCCTTGTTGTATATTGCCTTTATTATGTTTATGTATGTTCCTTGTATCCCTACTCAAGACTTTTATCATGAAGGGATGTTGGCAGAAGTGCAAACTTGTACAACCACTTTGGAAATCAGTATGGTGATTTCTCAGAAAATTAGAAAAAAAATTACCTCAAATCCCAGCAATACTGCTGTTGGGTATATATCCAAAGGATGCTCAATCATACTACAAGGGAATGTGCTCAATCAACTATGTTCATAGTAGCATATTTGCAGTAGTCAAATCCTAGAAACAACCTAGATGCCCCTCAACTGAAGAATGGATAAAGAAAATATGATACATTAACACAA
Source organism: Microtus ochrogaster (assembly GCF_000317375.1). Classification (NCBI taxonomy): domain Eukaryota; kingdom Metazoa; phylum Chordata; class Mammalia; order Rodentia; family Cricetidae; genus Microtus; species Microtus ochrogaster. Next base: position 7,802,067 of record NC_022020.1, read on the forward strand.
TGGACTACTACATAGAATTAGAAATAATGGCATCTTGAAATTTGCAGGCAAATAAATGGATATAAAAAAACATATTACGTGAGGTAATTTAGACACAGAGAGACAAATATAATATATACTCACTCATAAGTAGCCTCTAGATGTAAAGCAAAGAAAACCAACTTACATTCTACAACCCCAGACAACCTAGACAACAAAGAGGACCCTAAGAGAAACATACATGGACCTACATAGGAAGAAGAAAAAGATAAGATCTCCTTAGTAAATTGGGAGTATGGGGGTCATAAGACAGGTAAAAGGAGAGAAGGGAGGAAGGTAGGTGTGAGGAGAAAAATGTATAGCTCAATAAAAACAATAAAAGATGTTATTGCTGCCAAAAAAATAAAAGAAAAGTAAAGACAAGACAAGACAAGACAAGCCAAGCCAAAACAGCAGCCAGGAACACAGACGTTGTCAGATGTGTGTGAACTGGTTTCCTGAAGATAAGTTCCTCCTCCAGCCAGCACCAGGGTGCCAGCAGTCCCCTAACCCAGTATTCCTGAAGGCTATGGTTGTTCCTAGAGCCCCAGGAGGGAGGAGGACAGCATCTCTGTCTGCCCAGGGGGCTACACTCTCTGCTCTCTCCTTTCCTCCCTCAGCTTTCTCCTCCCCTTCCCACCTTCTTCCTTGCCACTCTCAAATTTAAAAGCCAGAACTGAGCTGGCTGGTCTAGTCTCAGAACACTTGGCTTTGTCCTCAGTACTCCTGATGCAGTCCTGCTCAGAGGCTATAGACCAAAGTCACGTCAGAACTGACGTCTGGAGTCAGAGCTTAGGATTCACCCTGGCTCAGCCTTGCCTCACCAGCACTGACACACAGGGCTCAGGTGCTTCCAAGCATTGGCAGAGTAGAGCAAGCATCCTGGGGTCTTAAGTTGTACTAGGGTTATAAAACCCTTCGTAGAGTAAAGCAACAGTTGAGAGAGCAGAGCCTTCTGAAAGACAGGGAAAGGTGTAAAGACCCTTCACCCTCCTAATTCCTTCCTCTACACCACTCCCAGAATAGAGACACAGTGGGTGAACAACTTTGCTTCCTTTTCAGGAAACAGTAACAGCTTAAGCCCCAACTTTTCTTAGGTTTTATATTCCTGTTGTGCAATTCTCCTTAGCAACTTCTGGACCCTTGAATGCATTCTCACATAACGTAGGATGATTCCACCCACTTTGCTGTCATATTCAAAGGTTGTCTCTATCAGCTTATTTAAACCAAAGGCATTTCCTTTCAAAAAACAAAGACCACTGGGCAGGTTAAGACCATCTGGGTGGTTTAGATTTTAGTGAACATTTCCTCGAGGTAGCAGTTCATTTTATCGGTGTGCAAATGTGCACTAAGTATCATTTATGGTTAAAGAAAAAGATAACCTACACCTTCATAGAGCTGGTAAGAAAGGCAAGGAGTTATTATCAAAATAACCAAGGAGTAAGTGTTGATACAGTAAACTTGGAGAAATAAGACAACCACAGTGTTGGTTTTAGCTAGTAAGGGTCCTACTAAAGGCAACAGGCCTGCTGGGGCCTTCAACCTAAATAAAGCAGATAGATACTATCTCAGAGTGAGGCAAGGATGGTTTAAGCACCCGAGAATGAGGAAGGAACAAGGAGACTGGTCAGGAGCTTCATCTACCTTGAATGTTCTCAGACATTATCTCAGAGACCTCTGCTAGGTAGCATGATGCAGGCAGATGGTGGTGCACAGGAAGTGGCACAAAACCCCACTCTTGCCTGCTCTGTAACTACTGGCTTGGACAGCTCTCAAATTCCCTTAGTCAGATACAGCTTTAGATTACAGGAATATGCTCTAAGAAATTTCAGATCTCTTAATCAAAACTAAGGCAAGAATGGAATTCATTTAGCCCTAGGGAACAAAATATATTAAAGCATCCAAGGTTCCTGGGCCATCCGCACTTCACTGCTAGCACTGGCGGTGGGGCTGCAAGGTTTTCTACCTTTCACACCACTGATCAACCATTAACAATTACTCTGATTGATGAAAAAATTAGGTCAATAATTTTCCAAGCCCATATGTAAAACCTACTTACTAAATTGCTCATCTTTTCATTAACATATTAAATTTATGACTGTAATACCTATTTTTAAAGTGCATTTATATTCAGACTTGTTCTTTGTGGATAGATATTTCAAACTGTAAGTAAGGTCTGGGTATGGTGACAGTCTTAGCTTGTGGGAGGTTGAGGAAAGAAGATTAGAAGTTCAAGCCCAGCTTGGGCTACAAAGCAAGAATCTCACAAACAAACAAACAAACAAACAAAAACAGTGAAAACAATGATCATTGTTATCACCATTATCATCAACATGATCACCACCACCTACCCTCTGCCAGAAAATAAGGCGTTTCCACCCTCATACCCTGGTGATGAGCCTCCATGTTCATGTACTTTATGGGCTTCAGGGCTTCAATTACTCCTTCAGGAAGCTCCTAACAACCCACTCAGTAAAGCTATGAAGAGGAAGTAACAGGATTAGATATTTGTCACCAGGATGTTTACTCTGCCATTTTGCTCTAGCATTTTGAATCTGAAAATGCTGAATATAAGCATTTTAACAGAATTTTGCCAATACTGATGAATTTTTATTATAAGGAATTTCTGGCGCATGCCCAACCGAGTTGATTAAATTCCTTCATCAAAAAGTTGATTGTACAAATCTACCATTATCAGTTATTTTTCTCCTGTTTTCATTCTTATGTCACTAGAAGTATCTTCACTAGGATAAACTCATTTTTATTAAAATTACATAATAATAATATAATTCATTTATCAGTTTTGTTTAAATCAGGCACTGCGTAAGCATAAAGGTTGCTTCCCTCAGTTTCTAGTCCCACAGTTCAAAACCTGAAGACCTACGTTATCAAGAAGATCACAGACTTCTCTCAATTTGTTTCAGAACCAAATTTACATCGAGTTTATTTTTATGCTGATTATTTCTTGCAGTAATTCCCATTATTAATTCAATGAACAACTGAAAATTCTGTTTACTTGCTAAGTGACTCAAAGAATTACCATTAGGTCTTGGGAGAGAGAGAG
>NC_022020.1:7805298-7817187 GCF_000317375.1 Microtus ochrogaster
AGAGAGAGAGAGAGAGAGAGAGAGAGAGAGAGAGAGAGAGAGAGAGAGGAGAGAGGAAAATGGGGGTGGAACCGGAAGCAACTGGGTGGGTGGCCCTGCTGGATATTTCACCCTGGTTAGGAAGGGCTGGAGACATTTTGATGCAGACTACTAATGGCCAGGTACACTGGAGTTCTGCATACATCTTCCTGGAATAGGGTGAGCCCCAGACCCAGTGCTCCTCCACACAATGTTAGCCTTGGTGGTTTAAAAGTAAAATATACCCTCCACACACCACGGGATTAAACACTTGGTCACCATTTGGTGGCACTGTTGAGGGATATGGAACCTTTAGGAGTTGGGTCCTACTGGAGGAAGTAAGTCTGCTGAGGGTGAATCTCAGTATGGTGGTTTGAATGAAAATGGCCCCCAAGGGGAGAGGCATGCTTAAGAGGTATGGCCTTGTAAGAGGAAGTATGTCACTGGGGGTGGGCTTTGAGGTTTCAAGTGCCCAAGTCAGGTCCAGTCTCTCTCTGTTTCTCTCTGTCTCTCTCAGACTCACTCTCTGTCTGTCTCTGTCTCTGTCTCTCTCTCTCTCTCTCTTTCTCTCTCTCTCTCCTTGCTGCATGCCCATCTGGATGTGGGACCTTCTCCATCACCATGTTTGCCTGCATGCTTCCCACCATGGTGATAATGCACTTAAACAACCGAACTGTAAGCCAGCCCCACTTACAGGTTCTCCTTTATAAGAAATGGGTGGACATGGTGTCTCTTCACAGCAATAAAAACCCTAACACTGTGGGTTTTAAACTGGACCCCATTTCCTATCCTATGTCTGTTTCCTATTCCTCCAAGATATGAATAGGTCAGAGGTTCCCAACCATACAATCCTTCCATCATGGTGCTTCTTGATGCCAGGCCTCTCCTGACATAAAGACTGGATCACCTCATATCAAGAAGTCAACAACCCTACCCTGTGAGGCTTTGCTCAGGTTCTGTGCTACAGTCACGTGCAAAAAGAAAAAAAAAAGTGATTACTACTCAAACAATATTCTAGTGCCCCAAACTACTATACATCTGCTGAGCGTGGCGCAGGGCCTGTGAACAAAAAGGCACTGGATGTATTTTTCAAAGATTACACATGGTAAAAAGATGGAGCTTCTGCCAGCACAGCACGGTGAGAAGGGAACAGTCCGATCCGAAGGAAAATGTAACAGTGTTCAATATAGTCAGATCTGTGGGTATTTATGACACAGTTGTGGGCAAGAAGTTTGGAATAATGAAGAAATACTTACACACCACCAGACATTCGATGTAAAATTCTTGGGGCATTCTTCAGACTTGTTTTCAAAATGAAATAAGATGTTGTGTCTCGTGGATGGGAGACTTGCCATTTGAATATATTTACAGCATCTTAAAGCCTGTTGTGGGACTTAACGGCTCGTTCCCTGGATTCTTCCGCATTGTTGTATATTTAACTTTATGTCTGTCAGGCACACTAGTACCTCTACATCCTACTGCTCCACCAGGCATCGGAGAACATGGGGGCGGCTGCTCGCCAACCCCAGAGGGGGAAATTAGAAATAAAGAAGGAGAGAAACTTAGAAACTTAGAAAGCCTTATCTGGGCTGTCGTTCAAAACAAATTCCTTATCCAACCCATAAAATATTGCCAAACCTCTTGCTATAGTGCAAACATTCAGTCGTCGGGCAACTGAAAAATTTATGGTGGGGTTTCTGTAGATTTGTGGGGCTACTGGAACCTGCTATGATAAAGCTAGCAAGGATATGACAGGCATTTGAATAAACCTTTCTATCATGTAAGGTAGTATTTTTGCAAAAGAAGAGTTTGGCAATTTCCTCCATTCCAGACTGAGGTGTGAAAAGGAAAGGGGAAAATGGGGGAGAACTCAAGAGCATGTCTAAGGGGGGGCTGAGAGCGCATTTTTACTGCAATCCAAGGGTATTGTGGATGGGTAGTTCCAATGGACTAAATCTTTAAGTGAGTCAAACACACAGAACCTTTTACACTTTGATTTTCAGGCCACCCAGGTGACTAATCACACAAAAGTGACAGAGTTTGTAACAAACCGATTAAGTTATACGCTTAAGACAACAGTGAGGGCTGACTGGACAGTAAGAAACACGGCTGACTTTCAAAATGTCTAGCCCCGTAAATACAGGTTGTCAGATTGCTCTTTTCTCAGAGATGCCACCTTCTCTCGCTCTCCCTCGTCAGCTAGTCAGTGTTCCGCACAGGGGCCAATGGGCTTTCCTGCCAAACGAATGTGAGGAGAGGAAAGGAGACGGGTCATAGGGCTGGACTGGCCAGGGCCGCCTGCTCTGCAGAGGCAGGAAGCTTGGGTCTTTGGGGGTGACCCTCTCTGCAGCTGTGGCCTTCCCCTTGACACAGGAGCACCAGCACACGCAGCGATCCATGAAGTCAGAGTGAGAGAGAGCAGTGATGAGCTGACAGCATCGAAGAGTCAGCCAGGGAAGCTGCAATGGACGGCAGAGATGCAGAAAGGCTGGCCACTCGCTGCAGCCACCATGTGGAAGAAGAACACACTTTTAAAGTATAAATTTAGAAAGTGGTGTTGGGGAAAGTGGGAAACGTCCCCTCTCATCCTGCCACTGATGTACACCACACTGGAACTGCTCAGCCAAGCACAGAAAATGAACCGGCTGTCAGTCTGATATGTATATATGCAGGGACTATATATATATACAACACTCAGCCTTGGGTTCCCTTACATCTTCCTCCCTTCCTCTGCTCCCTCTCGCCACCCCAGACATAAATGGCGATCGTCACATTCACCCTGTCGATAGAACGTTATTAACTTAAGGCATATCAAAACACATTTTATAATGTACAAATATAATACCCAATAGACTCCTGAGAGATTTGCTAAATTAATCCCACTTGTGAAGACCTTAATATTAGTTCTTTCCCCTTGGGGAAAATTTGAAGTCCCAGAAACACCTCTACTTATTTCCTTCCTACACATCAGCAATATACACTCACAGAACTTTTAAGCAATGTAAAATACCACTCTAATGCTGAATATGTCGGGGCAGAAATGAGTTCCACTAAGAGCAGACACTGGACAGTGAATGAAGTACTAAGGGCTCATTTCCCTCAACACAGAAACATAGCATATTAGAGCTGCCCGCCCGGTTCAAGAAGACTGTTGCCTTTGATAGCTGTGAGGAGGGATGAGCAGCACTAACTCAGATAGAGAGGACCAATTAGTGAGCATTTATCCTAACTGAAAGTTTAATGAGATTGTATATTTTCAATAGTAAGTGGAACAATTACCTTGGGTTTGAAATTTTAAAAAAAAATAGAATACAGCACACACACACACATTTTCAGAGCAAAGCCAAATATTATAATCTCCATTTTCGTTATTTATTCTACTAGTAGGTAATCTGTACCTTTATTTTATTTTTGCTGTTTGAACCTAGGGCCTTAACATTTAACTGACCCAATAACCTAACATCGGCAGTCCCCCTCCATTCCGTATACCACAAATGCAGCTGGCTTCTCATCTATAGGAAGACAGAAGTTGACTCAGGACACAAACAACAACTATAATAACTAAAGAAAACAAAACTCCCAATATAAGTCTAGTTTGAATATCTAAATTAACTATCAGTAGTGGGGCTGATCCTAATAGAAATGGTAGCCTTAAGCTTGTCCCCAGGTAGCCTCAACTCTCTCAAGTGAAGTGAGCAGAAATCTTTGTGCTCAAAGAACTCAGGATCAAAATGTCCAGGGACAGGGTTGGGGTGTATTCACTGGGCTCAAATGTCCAGGGGCAGGGTGAAAGGGTGTACACACTGATCTCAAATGCCCAGGGGCAGGGTGAAAGGCTGTACACACTGATCTCAAATGTCCAGGGACAGGGTGGGTGGGTTACACACTGAACTCAAATGTCCAGGGGCAGGGTGGGGGGTGTACACACTGATCTCAAATGTCCAGGGGCAGGGTGGGGGGTGTACACACTGATCTCAAATGTCCAGGGGCAGGGTGGGAGGGGGGTGTTCACACTGATCTCAAATGCCCAGGGGCAGGGTGAAAGGGTGTACACACTGATCTCAAATGTCCAGGGGCAGGGTGGGCAGGTTACACACTGAGCTCAAATGTCCAGGGGCGGGGTGGGAAGTGTACACACTGAACTCTTTTTGAGACAAACATAAGTAAAAGAAAGTTAATTATTTATTTTCAGATCAAGACCAGAATAAATTACTATCTCCACAACATATTAATGTTGTAAAAAGACACACACAAAACAGAAATATAACTACAGGCACAATTATCTTGAATCAAAAAATTTCCTTGGTGACATGAAACAATAAGAAGTCAACGATGATCAGGCGTTGCGAACTATGAGGAAAGAAGGAAATTAGCATGATTTAACTTTCACAATATTTTCCAGGGATGCCACAGTCTTCCATTAAAATTAATGCACTGGTACATTTCCTACACCCACCATCCAGTTATAGTACAAGATCCATCACAGCCGAATTTTGTGACAATGGTTAAGTCTTCTGCAGTCTGTGTGCAAATTATGAAATAAGGAAAATGTACTTCCTTACCTCTGTCATTTGGAAAATGACACCTTTTAAGTCAATAACGCAATGCTTAGAGCAAATGGTGCCACAGCAAAATATGACAGCGCAGGCAATGCAAATGAGCGCGCAAATGGCGAGAATCGCTACTCAAGTGCCCAAAATGCAGCGATTCCGATATTCGCTGCAACTCGGATTTTGAATAGCACTTAAAAATCTCGGGCCTCGGCAGAGCATCAGAGCTATTTCCATTTGAAATTCTTTTTTCCCTTTGGCCTGTGGTTCTTACTCATCAGCCAATGCCAAAGAGAGACAAGTAGGTCTAACAGAGGAGACTCCAGCAAAGTTAAACCCCCACTCTCCAGCCATTTCTCCCCTTCCAGGGGTCTATTCTCTATGGATTTGAAGAGATTTGTGCCACTAAGAGCCATCAATGCTAATGCAGGTAGTTATGCCCCAGGAGCCCCTACTGTCCATGCCCACAGCAGCCCCGGCCTGCGGGCTGGCCCCCAGTCCCAGCCTCCCTTGTGATCTAACTGAAGAGTGTCCTGCAATTTCATCCCTTAATTGAGATCCTAGCATATGGCAAGAATCCAAGACCCTTGCTTGGGTTGTTTATCTTTCAATACTTTCAAGTCACTGATGGGCTAGGAGAGAAAGCACACCACAATTTAATGGAAAGCCGTCTGTTTGCTGTCCTTCATTTGTTTCTAAATCTCTGCCTCTCACGGTCCCCTTCCTTTCTTTTTCTTTTTCTTTCTTTTCTTTTTTAAAGGCTTTTCAAGACAGGGTTTCTCTGTAGCTTTGGAGCCTGTCCTGGTACTAGCTCTCATAGACCAGGCTGGCCTCGAACTCACAGATATCTGCCTGCCTGAATGCTGGGATTAAAGGTGTGCGCCACCACCACCAGGCTTAATGGTCCACTCTAACTAATAGCAAATGACTGGAACCACTGTTCCTCTGCAGACATTATGCCAGTGTGAATAGTTACAATGTCATGGTATAAAGCCAGTCCTCCCCCCCCCTTTTTTTGTTATGGGTTGGCTTCCGTTCTTTAGAGCTTGGTTCTTTTATTAACTTTTGGTCATCTTTCTCTTCCTCCAAACTTTGAGTCTCTAAAAATCTGAAGGAAAGAAATAGACTCCAGTTGTGGGGAGCTTAGTGGATGGAGGGAGAGGGTGGAGTGTAGTTTTCATTCTGAAATCAATGGAATAGCCCAGCTGCTGCTGCGACCATCAACTGCCATACCACTCACAGCTCCTCTACCCAAAGTATCCCTTATAGGGACAGTCACACGGAAGATGGTAAGGAGCAGAAGAGAGCTTGTGCAGTTGATGAGAAGTCAAGAACAATGGTGACGGTGGCACACACCTTTGATTCCAGCACTCAGGCAACAGAAGCAGGCAGATCTCTGTGAATTCTAGGCCAACCTGGTTTGAGTCAAGTTCCAGGACAGACTCCACAGTTACAAATGATAAAAGAAAAAAAAAAAAGAAAGGAAGGAAGGAAGGAAGGAAGGAAGGAAGGAAGGAAGGAAGGAAGAAACCAAGAGCAAACTTCATAGGGGCTGAAGATAAAATAGCTCGGTGGTACAATGATTGTCTCAAATGAGTATGTCACTGGGTTCAATTCCCATTTCAAAAAAAAACTTAAAAGAAAAGGATCATTTAGTCAAACAATTTACAGAAGAACTCCACCGCCTTCTACAACTCTGATTTAATGGACTCTACATTCCTTAGCATAACTGTGGCCTTGGCCCATGACCCGCACTACAGCGGGTTTTGTGCAAAAAAACCTTGTGGAGTGTTTATTTTTTTCTGGGCTCTGTATGAATGATTTAGACTTCATTCAAAAACAAATGCACTTTGCTACTCTTGAACTTAATAGACATCAACAACAAACTTCACAATGGATGGGCAGCCAAACTTCCTGCTTGATAACCAGCCAGGGGAAAGACTGTTCTGCAGGATAAGGGACAACACGTCCTTGCACAAGAAACATACATTGTCTACAGAACCAAGGCTCTGCTTGCTTGTGATGGGGGACTAAAGTGGGGCCAGAACGGTTGACATGTATGTGAATACCGTGATGGGAATGTAAATAGAAAATGTTTCAGATCCAAGTGTTTTAACTTCACATCATAGAAATAATAAATACTGAATAATGTAATTCAAGGTATTTCTATCTTGGGGTTCTAATGACTAACCACTTGAGCTCTGCTTTTGTGGTTTATAATGTCACCAGAACCCTCCATGGAATTATATATAGAATAAATGATAGGCAACGTTGAATTACAAGGCTATCAGGCTGTAATACATAGAGTAAGTACCTAATATAGCCTTATAAATTATAGGCTTTTATGGCCTAGCATTTTACAGCATAATGTCAAAAACTACAGTGATACAATATATTGATAAAGGATATGATACCACATAAAGTTTCAAGAAAATATCCCTGGCACTACATTAGGGCCAAGTTATTTCACAGACTCCCAGGCTCAGAACTGGAAGGGCCCTTAAAGGACACCGCTCTCAGTCCTCCGGTCACCACCTTCAGCCTACTCCACAGCCCTGACAGATGGCCATCCTGCCTCCAACAGAAGCAGGGTTTCAAACAGCAGGAGGTAATGTTGGGGGAATGGTTTGTATGTGTACAGCAATAAAGGCCCCACTACCAGGAGCACACACAAAGGTGAAATGCTCACAAAGTATCTGAGATCACAGCACAATACTGTTCAACACACTTCAGATTCTTTAAATAAAAATTGAGGACTGAAAAAAAAAAAGATCTCCAATCTCCCTTGTATCCCCTCTTTTGCCTCTTTAAAACACAATATCCATTACCTGGCTTGCAACCTTTTCTTTCTTTCCTATAAATATTTTATTTATTTGTGTTTAGAAGTTTCACTTTTAGGTACTATTAACTGAAAATATATAATAAAACCTTCTTAAGTGGAAAAAATAACTATAAACGTTGGGGAAATGGTCTAATTAACATATTACAGACTTTTACTTAACACACATTACTTTGGAAGTTAATTATATAGTATTTATACAAGCATTAACATCCCCAAGTCTCCAAGTAGTGAGCATTTTAGCTCTTTACTATCTGTGGCCAAGGCTGAAAGCCCTGTGACCCTGCTTGTACATCTCCACCCGACCACAACAAAGCCAGACGCAGCCGCCCCCAGCACGCCTACATTCTAGAGCTCCAGGTCCTCCCAAAGCGGAAAGCAAGGAGGCAAGCACAGTGAGGCTCATGCAAAATGGGAGGATTTCTCCAATAAACTTTGACCCAGCTTCATTTGTGTCTAGACAGTTCTACGATGTGTATTAAAACAACTAGAAACAAAAGTAAATTAGGTTGCCTCTTTGAGAAGGAGGCCTCCCCCAGCCTTCTGGGGATAGAGTTGTTTTACATTCAGTGTCTCCAAGGAGTGGTCCAGGATGATATACAGGAATATAAATAAACCAAGAACTTGTAAATGCTGCTTTAACTTCTCCTCTGCCCAAGCCACCCCATCGCTCCACTAGCTGGTAGTCACCTGCTCCTTGCATTCCCCTTTTCTTTGTTTCTGCTTCCTAGTTAGGAAACTTTTCTCAACAAAAGACCTTATGCTGAAGTGTCAAGAATACAACATGTATAAATATACAGAAGTATATACACATGACAACACACAGATACATGTTAGTGTACCAGAGCCATTCATCTTCTCTGCTCCTACAGTGTATACTAGTCTGCATGGTACATTATCCATCAAATACTTCCATAGGAAACCAGAAATACAGTCATGAAAAGAAAAGACAAACAACAAAAAAAACTATTCTAACACACGAGGAAATTATTTATGTAAATCTACTTTTCTACTGTGACTTGGTTATTGTCATTCTATGCAAATACAAATTAGGAATGCTCTCTTCCTTCTTGCACAGAAAGGGGCAAGTAGAGGGTTTTGCTTTCTATTCAAAAAAAACTTTTTCCTATGGCCAGGTTTGTAGCTTAGATTTAGTATAGACAATGTCCTCAGAAAATGGGGACCACTCCTGAAACACACACACAACTCACAAAGCCCAAATGAACTTTGCTGATTCAAATCCTGAGTTTTAAAACATACTTGATAAGGATATATTTATAGCAATGTAATACATACATAACATAGTGAATCATTGCTGACTTGTTCTGCATAGTAGCGATGATGACCAGTGCATACAGAACATTCCAGTGGCTTCTAAATTGACAACAGCCTTGAGGTGCACGATTGCTATTGCTTCTTGAGGGCACCTGGTGAGAGGGCATGCTGGTCCCACATGTTGGGTAAAGACACTTCTCCAAACCATAGAACCACTAAAAGAGGGAGCTGAAAATTGTGCTTGGGAATCTGAATTTCCTTTCGTAAGTCCTACAACATGCAATGTTACTGAACAGACACCATGAGAGACACTTGGGACTCTTAGTTACAGATGCCTGTAACTATGCATGTGGTCAGAGCAGCAGAGGCAGCCATCTGGGTACCAACATTTATAAGAATCCTTCTGGCCTGAAACTCACAAGACCCACCACCACCACAGAACTACTTTCCTCCACTTGGCAAAGATTTTTAGCTTTTGTACTAAATCGAATTTGGTTAAAATTTAAAAATAACCTTTCCATCTTTCCTTGGAGAAAATGGGATTCAAGGACAACTAAAGCAAAAGTCTCTGCAAAACCAAAACAACAAACTCCTTTAGGATCTGGGGGTGGGGCTAAAGCGAGTGTATTAAACACCAAACAACAAACACTTTCAGGATTAGAGGGCTATTAAACCAAAAGTTTCTGGAAAACCAAAACAACCAACTCCTTCAACTTGTTAGGGCATAGACAAAAGGTGAGTTTGTAAACAAGGAGCACTTTGGATATTTTTACTAGAATTCCTTCTTGCTAAAACTTAGAACAACTTCTCCGGGTAGCAATGACTGTGCTTGGAGCCAGTCAACGCCATACAAGAATGTAACAGTAGGTGCCAGATGGATAAGGGTGTCATCCGAAGGAAAGGGGGAAAAACAGAAGCCTCAGATCAAAACCAAAGGTTGGTCAGACACCATGAGCCAGCACGTCAGACCACCAGATCAGAGAGCAAGATTCAGACTGTTCTTTCCCAGCCAAGCCTTTGGGGAGCCTAGAAATCCCACTGCCCAGACAGTGGAAAGGAATTCTGTGGAGGTGAGCTCCATCCTCCATCTGGCCCAAATACAGACATAATAGAGTATGGCTCACACGCGTGGAAAAAGTGAGAATGAAGGTGTTGAGGACCGGGACTGAGAGGCAAGCAGGACATGCCAAGAATAATATTCCATTCACAAATGTAATGACGTATCAGAAAGATCATTCTGAAATGACTACTCAGAGCCCTAAACAGAAAAAAATTAAAACATGTACCAAAATGCCACAGCTAAGAGAAATATTATTTTATTAAGAAACTTTGTTTTATTCTCTCTCTCCTTCAGAGCTTTATCAAGGCACCTGCAAATAAGAAAAACAAAACTTAGAAATCTAGCAAGATTAGAATGCTTCCCTGCAACTAGGAAATCAAAGAATCCATAAGGTTGTAAGTGGAAGGCACCACACAGAGTACAGATAAAAAAAGGCTTTAAAAATTTTTAGGGTCCCTAATCCAAGTGTTCCCCTGGATACTCAAAAGTGCTTAAGCACAAAACATTTCACTCAAATGCATTAAGCATCCAGAGAATGACTTTAGCCACAGTAGCCTGCTTTGTGCTAAAAGGCAGCTGGTACCTCTTTCTGTGTAATCAACAGGGCAAGCACTCCATCCAAAGAAAAGACTGTGGAAACCTCACAGGAAGGCTGGCCTGGGCTTCAAATACAGATCAGAAACCACCTCTACGCAGGATTCTGTTTCCTCCATGACATCTACTTTGAAATGTTCCTCCTTCTGTCCACAGAACATCCACACCAGGGAGGGCTACTTGGTTCTGTACACAGGCGCCTTCCCTCCCATACGTGTGAAGATGGCTCTGTTCTAATCTAACCCTCCAGGTTACCAGCACTTAGCAAAATGATGAGCTGAGTCTAGTTCAAAGGTTCCTCCTGGTCTCCCACACAGCACAGGATAACGCCACTGAGGCCGGGGTCTATAAAACCCTCTCAGGGTATGCTGTATCCGCGAGAACACTGGCTGAAAACGCCAACTCCTCCCTTCCGAGTTTATGTGTCTGCACCGAGTGTAATTAATTCCACTGTCTTGTCTCAGTAGAAAGTTAGAGCAAGACAGCCAGGAAAATTATTCAACACAGAAACATGACCTTAAGCTAAAAAAAAAAAAAACATTACTATAATCATCAGGTCTACAACAAATTTGGCTAAATCTGAAGACATCTGATACATTTTAACTTCAAAAAATAAAGATCTAATCTCTCCTACCATAGTTCACCATAGTATAAAATATTATAATTTGCCAAATTCCAAAAAGTTAAGAGTTTTACTCCCTGGTCACTTTTAAATTGAATCAGGTTTGTTTTAAAAAAAAAAAAAATAGATGGCTGCAGACAAGCCTATGAATGTAGCCACACCTAAAAAACAAGCCAAGACTCTTTTTTCCCTCCCCCCAAAAATTCATGAGTAGCCACAGCTGGAACTATTTTACCCTGGCCGGCAAGCTCTGTGAGAATGTTCCTCTTGTCTTTGTCTGTGAGGCTGGAAGGCGCTGGAAGCAGAGGTAGGGTTCAATCCCAGGAGGACCTTGGGTAAACATGAGCTCCAGCCCCCAGCCCCCTCCTGATAGGGTCAGGTGACATGGTGTCAAAAGACAGCCAAGGAAAGATCTAGAAAGCACACATACAAGAAGGATATTTTTCTTTCTCTTTTCCAGAGATATTAAAGAGCAGAAATGGACTAGAGGGTCCCTTATTCACTTACTATGAAAGAGCGCCCTTCCCCCACCCCGTGTTTCTAACCCATGTGTGCAAGCAGGCCGTGCATGTGTGGGCTCCGTCTACGCACTCGCGTGGAGCCCACCCTCCTTCCGTCTCACTCCTGCATTAGAGCATTCAGGACTCTCTTGAAACTCAGCAGCAACAAAAACAAGGGCATGTCACCAGTAAAAATCTTTGAATTTATTTCATCAGAAAACAACTCAAAATGTCCAAGGGGTCCCAGCAAGCCTGAGTTGAGAAGAGAGGGGGCCAGGGGCTGGGAGACAATAAAAAAGAAACCAGAGCGTCACAGGAATAAAGAAAGACTTCAATAAAGTAGCAAGAGTTGGCAGGGAAAGTGGCAACAGCCCAAGTTATGAAAGGGGGAGTATACAAAGCATGACAGGCAGATGCAATAAAAGGAAAGC
>NC_022020.1:7817287-7818294 GCF_000317375.1 Microtus ochrogaster
GAGAGAGAGAGAGAGAGAGAGAGAGAGAGAGAGATCCAAAGAATGGAGACAGGTATAGTGGGAGTATAAAAACAAAACAAACAAACAAACAAAAACCAAACATCTCAGGTTGGTGGAAACAACACAAAAGTGATGATGTCTAAAAAATGAAAACAACTTTTTCCATGTAAACAAAAGTGGCTTTCTGAGGGAGAAGAGAGTGGTGAGCGCGCTCACGTGCACATACGCGCGCACACGCATCAGGCATCTGACTATTTCAAAAGCCACATCTAAAATTTCATTAAAAAGAGCCCAGCTGCTTCCTTAGCCTGACTTTGTCTTTAAGGACTTAGCTAAGCTGAAGGAGTGGCCAGAAAAAGAAGGGGGAAAAAAAACACACTTCAACCCATCTCTCTCAAATTCTTTTATTTCAGCAATGCATTAAGCAATCTCCCTGCAGAGTTATTCTCTTCTTCCTGGTGTGGATAAAGCTCCCCCTGGGGAGCTCTGTAATTTCCAGCTTCTCCGAATTCAGGTATTAGTAAAGACCGCTTGGGGACACGCAACAATATAACTCTACATTTTCAGGCATTCGGAGAGAACCCCCTAAGGGTCCCAAGTTCAAATTTCTGAAATGTAGGCATTGTAAAAGGAACCTCGGGGGACTCCAGCAATAGAAATCTGCTGAATTCAAAGCATTTCCTAAGCCCTGGCAGGAGCCTTTGCTCCCACTGGAGGCTTTTTATAAAACATGTGTTGCTGACATGTTGACAGATTGCTCAGTGAAGTGTTAGGTGCATACACAGGCTGGCCATTTAGGGGGACATCAGTTTACCCTTCATCTCTACCTGAAGCACCATGTTTTATACATTACCAGAGGACAGGCGAAAAACAGACACTTTCCAACAAAGTATAGTATCACTTGGCAAAAGACAAGCCGCCTCTCACACAAACCTCTACCCACCTCCTAAGATGGAAAGATGGATTTCATAGTTATATTTCACACACGCGCACACACACACACACAC
>NC_022020.1:7818394-7843227 GCF_000317375.1 Microtus ochrogaster
GAGGCAGGGCTGGATGGAATCTCCCCAAATCACAAAAAGGTCAGAAAATGAATTAAGTGTCCAGTGCAAGGCCTGGGCTGGAAATTGCCTCCATGTATCAGGCCTGCCACCCTGTGCGACTCGGGCCAGGGCTCCAAGGGTAGAAGGAGCAAAGGAATTTTCTAATGACAGCTGACTGTTGGGAGGTAATCTGATCAAAGGCCGATATTAAATCCAACTTCTGCTCATATCAGGGTATTAGTGATGTACGACTTAATAACCCAGCCGCTCCAAAAGTGCTGCCGTGGCAACAGGATGGAAATTGGGATAATAATGTATTCATGGTGCTGGCGACCTGGGGCTGCAGTGCGCGCTCTCAGGGGAGGGCACTTCACCCTGAGCCAGACGTGTCTGGGCAAAATCACTTGACAAAGGACAGGAGTGGAATACTGAAGAGCTCTGGAGCTGATGAGAGTGTCGATAAGGGGAAGAGTGGAATGAAGTGAAGGGAGGGAAGGAAAAACATTTTCAGCAGAAGGGCGTGAGTGGTGCTTCTCTGAAAACCTGATGGGGCTTGAGAAGCTCTTGGCGACAAGTACAAGAAAATGGGTAATTATTAAATGAACATAAAACCACCTTCTTTGCAAAGGGCTGGAGGAGGAAGGAAGGCAACCAGCTCGCAGCAGATAACAAGATGTGACAAGATCAGCCTCCACCGGCTTCCAGCCCTACCTGCCTCAGCACAGGTGAGGACCACGCTGTCACCAGTGAAGCCCATTCTTCTCCACCTCAGCGCTTGCCCAGGGTCGGGCCACTACTTTATTCCTACAGACAGAGAAATACATTTGCCAGCAAAATAAAGGTCATGAATGCATCAGTGACAGGCAGACTACAGATCTCTCTAGGAGAGTATAATCCACGGTCCACCTCTCCTGGAAACGGACATGGGGCAGCACAGCACTGGCTGCTGAGAGTGGACAATCATTCCTCTCCAGACATAGACCCCTAACAGGTAGGTTATCCAATCCCAAAAGGCCAGACCTCAACACACACACATAGAACAACACCAAAGGGTCTCAGCAAGTTATCGGTTTGTTTTTTGTTTTTATAAATTTACATTTGTATGCATATATATGCACATGTAATATATAATAACAGCAATTAAGGAGTAAGAAGACATTATTTTGAGAGAGAATAGAGGGACACAGGAAGAGTTGGAGAGAGAAAAGGGAGAAGGAAAAAATGTAAATACTGTACTCATGAAATTCCCAAAAATTAAATAAAAAAAATAAATATGGACAAAAAAGGGAGCTTTAGAGGGCTGAAAAGGGGGGTGAGGAAATTTAATGAAGGAAAAGGGGGTGAGAGAAGACACAGCGGTGTGGCCCAAGGGTATTGCATCAGTTAGGCACGTGCCCACCTAGTCTAATCTAACACAGCCTCCTTTGGCTCCCTGGACTGAGGAAATGAAAGCACATACAAGGGTGATTTCAATTCCAAATATCTTTTGCAAATTACATCATATGGGACTTACATTGGCTGAAGACATCTTTAGAATATCAGAGGAGATTCCAGAAGCAAACTGATGGACAGGCAGGCATGTACTTTGGGAAGAGAAGTAGAAAATGGGCCCCTTGTTTTTGTTTTGTTTTGTTTCCTTATCTAGCTTCAAATACTTTTTTTGTAAACAACACAGAATATCCTCAAAGAACAAAGGGACCAAACATAAGCAATGGAACTTGGTTAAAACGTGGCGGCAGGCATCACTTCTGGGGGCCCAGGCGGCTTCTCTTCTGAGGAAACTGACTCCCGGTAATCATTCTGACATGCCGAGCCCAGCAAATCCTAATTTCTTATTCTCACAGTGCCTGATGCCAACAACGTACACACTGTACTCCTAAGCACTCTCCCTGCCTTTCCTAGTATTACAGATAATTTTCTAGCTGCAGAGTGTACTTATTACAAGGCTGTCTGAGGAGTTTTTGTTTCAACAACACGTTAACTTTACTGCACTTATAAAAAACATTATGTGTCCCCTGTGACTCTGTGTGTTTAAGAGCAGCGAAATGTTATTGATCCCGGTGTGACAAATCAAGAGTTAGGTAATGTCTACAAAACTCAATTTTCTGCAAGACATAAAAACCCTTTTTATGAAACCCCTCCTTGAGAAAATCAGGAGAAATTCCAGGCAAGAAAAGAAAAGAAAAAAAAGGGGGGGCGAGCATAAAGGCCAGACAGTTAGCGTTATGTCTTAGTGTCGTCGAACCCTGCTCTAACAACAGTAAATACTTAAAGCACTACTTACTACTGTGAAAGTAAATAAATAGATAAATCTGTATAAAATCTGAGAAATTGTTCTCACCCAACTAGAAATCTTCAGAAAGTACACGAGAAGAGTTTCACGAGGAAGCTAGGATGTGCACCCAGAAGCCCAGTCTCTCTCTCTGCGCTTTCTGTGTCTGCCTGGATCCCTCCACAATGGACTCTCAAAAGTTGTCTGTGTCTGCAGTGCCCCAGCCTAAGCACATCTCATTCTGAGTCTCACACACAATCACTTTATTCTCAGCAGTTTACCTCCTCTCAGAGAGAGAAAATTCTGAAAATAACTCCTGGCAGCTGCAGCAAGCAGACCTGGTAAGTTACAGGAAAAGAGTGAAAAGCAAGACACTTCTTTACCATGCTCCTTATCTGGCTGTGACCTGTGCCCGTTTCATTTGAATCTGGAGAAATTCAGAACTCCATATACATGTGTGGACTCTCAACTCGCCCCCCCCAACTGTTCTGCATGGGAAGTACTGCTTCTGCCTTTCATTAACAAGCAAGTGAGACTGCTTTCCATTTAAACAATACAAAGCTTAAGTTCTTGCAAAGATAAATGTGTGACAAGTGCCACTGTACTGCCACAGAATATTACAACAGTCATTTCTCATCATTTCCCCAGCAAACTTCATTCGCTAACAGGGCTTTCTGTTTGTTCCATCCTTGGCTCTCATGGTGGGGGCTGGCTTCTACTGGGAAGCGGTTCCCCAGGTCTGCTGGTGGCTCCCTAGGTCTCTATCCCTCCTTCAGGCCCCTCTCCTTCTCCTCTACTGCAGTCATCATTATTCGGCTGCATTACACCCCTTTTTTAAAAAAAAAAAAAAGCTTTAAAAAAGAAAGAAAGAAAGAAATCATTTGATTTTCATTGCCCTGGAGAGAATTAAATACCCCCAAGGAAAAATTCTGGTACATTCTCTGCACACATTTACATGCAGCCAGTGAAGTAAACATTTCCATAATTGCTCACTTCAGAACACGTTACCCAGTTCCTAGGTACAATAACTGTCAGGAGTCAATGAGGAATAAAGAATTTTCCTGAATCCTTGCACATAACCTGACTAGCATTAATAATTCTACAGTTGTACGTAAGTTAAGAAATGGATTACCGCTAGACATCAGCCTTGCTCTGAGCACTGTAGTCACGTGTGCCTTGTTCTGCCATTAACAAAATAAATGCTTTTGGTTTTTGTTACAACTTAAGGCCATTGATAATAAAAGCATTTTACCTTCCTTCTACTTAGAATAAAAGGCAACAGCCTAAACTATAGCCTTTTTTTAAAACCTTGGAAATTACAGCAACAACATATGGCTTCCATTTACTTCCAATTTTACTCGTACTGTGAACTTCTTTGGTGAAGTTGTCTTCTATTGCTAAATGACAAAATGAATGATGAAATTCAGTTGCTATGCTAGAAAAACAAAAAACAAACCATGGTGGCTAATCCCTAAGGAAAAGTGGACTTCGGCTATGAATCATCTCCACCAGCCATCCTGTAAACCTTAAATAAGTCTTTATGTCCTATGGAGCATTGTGAATAAACACGATTCTTTCACAGTATTGGCAGACAGGACTCTCCTTCTCCGGTGCCCTCGAAGTCAAGGTTAGAGAGCGTGCCACCATCACCAAGTGATTATTTGAACAGACCTTGCCTTGTGCAAGAGACATCAATGAGTAAGGCGAGCACGAGGGCCGCTGTTTTTATTGCTTGCTTGCAGGGCTCCTCATATTGCTGAAGCTACAGCGAAGAGCTTGGGAAGCACATAATAACACCAAGGCCATTGGCTCTGAAGGCATTAGTCATCTCTACAAAATGAAAATGTACACACTTGGTTATCAGATAAATTTTTACGAGCATTTCCCATCTTCTCGAGGCAACACAGTCACCACACAGCCTCAACTCTCTGGTGCGGCTGACTCCATATAATCATTATCTAATTAGGTTGTGACAATGTCTGAGTCAACAAAACATAAATTCAAAATTGGGACAGAAAGATTATTATTTTTAATTTTTAAAATGTGGCCAGCTAGACAATCAACTTTTGCAGATAATAAAATGTGCAGTTCTATGTGTTATAAACTATTTATAATGTATTCAAGGAAGTTTTTCACCCCAGCAGAAAATATCCTTTTAATAAGCCCTTTTTACTCTAACTTGCTATTATTGGGCTCTTCTTTATGGTTGTTTTCATATTTTCGGCATAAATATAGTACAGAAAGAGACAAAGGCAAGCTGCACACAGCTGAAATGTTATACAATTTGTTAAAATGATGAATAAAATTAAAACTGCCTGTCAAAGCAAAATGAAAAGCAATTTTGTTTGCAATTTTCATAGCAGCAATGGAAAAGCAGCCAAATTCATGAACGGCATGCTGTCTGCAGTTCATAGGCATTCACAGTAACCAAAGAAAGTGCTGGATAAGTAAAGATACCAGGATGAACTGTACCTTGGAGTGCACAATACCCTGGCAAAGGCATTGGCCTCCTGAGGAAGAGCTAATTCCAATTTTGTTCTTTGACCCTCAGAACTGATCAAAGAGTTCCTACCAGACCATTGAGATAACAAGGAATGCCTTAGAAATCTGGTTATCATCCCACATTGAAAGTTCATCAATCATGCCAAGCACTAACATCTGTGAAACAGGCATCCTATGCTCGTAGTCCTTGGCCCCTTGCTGGGAAGCCAGAGAACCAAAAAAAAAAAAAAGCTTAGACAGCAGGGTGCTGCTACCCTGCTTCCCAGCAGACCTCAACTGGGCAGGGGCTGATCACTGTCTAGATGTCTCAGTAGGGTTTATTCTTGAATGAAAACATGGGCAGATGTAGGAATGAATAAATAAATTATTTTCTATTACTATGGTCTATCTTTCTAATACTACAAATCTGATTCAGATAAAATATAAAACTTTCAGAGGCCTCAAAAAATTTTAAAAAACATTAAAGCAGGAACATTAAATACCTAATAAAGCTATTAGACTTGCCCAACTGCCAGGGCACCACTAAAGAGTTCCATCATGGCATAACTAAATGATATGCAAATGAGATTCTTAGGTAGACAAGATGGCTCAGCAGATAAGGGTGCTTGCTATGAAAGTACGATGATCTGATTTAGACACCCCAACTCAGGGTAGGAGGAGAAGACCCACTCTGCAAATTGTCCTTCAACTCCCACACATACTAACCCTGGCATGCACGTGCCTGGCTACCATGCACAGACACATCACCTCTCCCACAACAATAATGATGATGAAATTTAAAAGATAAAAGTAAGATTCATTCTGACTTTATGACATCCATCATAAATAATGAGTTGGGGGAAATGTCCTTGTGGCCACTGCCTTCTCTATTCCAACCTCTTACCAAAAATGGAAACACGCAAAAGTACAAGTATTTCACTAAAATAACTAGCTCTGTACTCACTTTTAAATGCTATTCATTAAACTAGACCAAATAAATACATGGTCCATATGTATTTTGGCTAGGGAAAGCCTCTCCGTTTCTCAGATGTGGCCATCCTGCCCTATTCCCTGGTACTTCAACCAGCACTGGGAGCCATGGGATTAATCTCAGGCATGTAAAAGTAAATTAAAGATTTGAGCTTCAGATAATACAGGATTACAATAATGGATTATTAATTCCAAGATGACTGAGTCTCCTTGTAAGGAGCTAGTTAAAGTAGAAGCTTCCTATCCCACCAGGAGGAATATAGGTCAGTTCTCTGGCTAGTGCCTTCAAATATCCAAAGATCCTTACGTCAACAAATGCCAACACTTCTGCAGACAACTGGACTCTCACTGGACAGCAGCCCCTACAGTCACCAAGCCTTAAGCATGCTACACTTACTACTAGCTCTCGCTCTAGAAGTAGAATTTCCAGAAACCTGGACCTTCCAGAACGAGATCAACAAACATCTCTTCGAGATGCAGCAGCTGATTGTAAGGTGCTTGAGACTTGGCCTTATTTTAGTCCTACTTAGAAGTTGTAGTCACTCTAGTGGGGAAACAAAGAATCTCAACTCTTTTGTAACAAGAATGTAGTACCTGAGAGTACATGATAATAGCAGGTGCCTGGTTAGGACATGGGGGAATGAAGGATAGAAAGCACACATGACAGTACATGATAATATCAGGTGCCTGGTTAGGACACGGGGGAATGAAGGATAGAAAGCACACATGACGGTACATGATAACAGCAGGTGCCTGGTTAGGACATGGGGGAATGAGACATAGAAAACACACATGACGGTACATGATAATAGCAGGTGCCTGGTTAGGACACGGGGAAATGAGACATAGAAAACACACATGACAGTACCTGATAATATCAGGTGCCTGGTTAGGACACGGGGAAATGAAGGATAGAAAGCACACATGACGGTACATGATAACAGCAGGTGCCTGGTTAGGACACGGGGAAATGAGACAGAAAACACACATGACAGTACATGATTAGAAAACAGGGAAATGAAGGATAGAAAGCAGGAAGAGGAAACAGAAGAATCATGAGAGAGTCAGTGTCTTTTAGCTTCTTTTTACTAAATAAAAAAGAATGACCTATAAAAATCAAAAGCATATTTTGGCTTGAATTAAATCAGACCAGCATGGGCATTATCACTTACTCCCATCACCTCACGGCTCCTTACCCCATCACACACACCACAGTGCTCGCTCCAGCACCAGACACTATGTTCAGGAAAGGTCCACATAGTTATTGTGTAAATATTTCTTATTTTACTGCACTGTTCTTTGGCTCTTCGTCACCATTTGTACAATGCCATGGTGCTTAGATTTCTGGCAAGTGATCTACATGCCTGGGCACAATAAGGGAACATACTGCATCCTGTACACACAAAACAAAAAATTTACTCCATTAACGCCTTCCCAACACTTGTGTTTGGCACAGCTCCCCACAGCATCTTTGTAGGACCAGGACTTTGTGTTTCCTCTCTCATCCCTTACCTAATTCTTGTCACTGCGGAGAATCAAGAGATGTTTGAGGTCAGCATGGTCTACATAAACTGGCAATCCTCCTGCTACATAGTGAGGCACTGTCTCAATCACACTAAAGAGGATGGAGCCCGGTGTGAAGTAGTTAGGTCACTGGAGAAACTGCCCCCTAAAGAATCATGGTAGTTCCTGTGAGCACACGGTTAAAGGCTAGGTTGTTGTAAATGAGTGAGTCTGAGCACTGAACACTCCCAGCTTCCTATACATATATTCCTATGTGAAGGCTTTCCCACACGTGGAGACTGACACAGTTAGATGTGGCTCAGGGATTCCTCATCAGGAGTCTCCAAAATGGTGAGCTAAACCTCATATAGATTACTCGGTCTTGGATAGTCTATCTTAGCAATGGACAGTGACTAACATAAGGGGATGAGGTACCAAAACTATGGATTGCAAACTATTTTATTATTTTATAAAATAAAACACTAAGTGGAATTCCAAGATACATAAAACTGATAAAACCACCCAATCTAAACACAAGAAGGGCTGGCCACACTCTCTCCTGGACTCCTGGGAGTCCCCAGGGTTCACAGCACGGTGGGGACCTGGTGCTGTAAAAACCTCCAACCTCACACTTCCAATCTCTCACACACTTCCTAATTTCTTAGGGATCTCTAAACAGTCTTTACCAAGAAACTGACACTAGAGAATCAATCAATCATTGCTCCAGGGGTACAATATTTAAAACTAGCTTTCCTAGCTCCTTCCTCACAATGATACCACAATTGCAGCTCTTTAGAGGATTAACAACAAAGTTATTATTTCTAAACGTTAAATTGAGCATCTTCAACTAGGAATTTATGATACTCTTCACAACAGTTGGAGATTTTATGCTCTACTGTCGAATAGTCAGCTGTTTTGTAGCATCCATTTTGTAATCCAGTTATTTAAATAATATTATATTGCTTTATCTGAAAAATAAGCCGATTTGGTGGTCTGCTTTCAGCAAATGATGTTTGGAGCTTTTCTAGCAAGCACAGCCTTCACCTAAGATTCATGTCTCGCGCCTTCACTAGATACATCGCGATTCTCACATATTTGAATTAAAAATTCACCTCTAAGACACAATGCTTGTTTTAAAAACTTGATTTATAATTAGCAAATTAAAGCTGAAGTGTGGATTTTCGTTTTGTTTACTTTTTGTGTGGGCCTCTTTTTTTTTTTTGCTTACTTACAAATAATTTCTTTAATACATGGAAGTCAACTCTATTTAACAAATATTACCCTTGACAGCCAGAAACCAGGAATCTTGAAAGGTACATTTTTATCATTGGTATTTTAAAGTTGCAACTTTGATCCATATCAACATAAAAAAGAAATGATTTTATTACCATTCTCTTTCATTACTGGATAACACTCTGTGGTGTGGTACAGCGGGGAAACTGAAGGCTTCCCTTAAAGAGGAACCCACAGGTGATTTTGAAATAATAAAAGCAATAAAAATGTCTTGGTTTCTCTCACTAAGACAGCATTCACATTTCCCCACCTCCCTTAAATCTCTGCTGATGCTCAAATCAAAAATTTCCTCATAGATGTGATTCAAGGGCTTGCTTCCACCCACAAAGAGACAGGAATTAGAGGAAAACAATTATGCCAAAATTTGTTACCAAACTTAATTTTCAAAATCTTGGACCTGTTCTTTTTCTGTGATCCTACAAAAATTGAGATTTTTATCTTAATTTTAAATTGCTAGATTCTAGCAGCACCTGTATTTTACCATTCACTGGCGAATGTAACAATGGACACATTTGATAGAAAATGTGTCTACACAATCTTACAACTGCCTTGGACTTTAAGAAACGGGATTTAGCATAAATCTTTTGCAGCCATTTTGCCACACCTTATTACCATTCATATAAAATAAAAATAAAAAGATAACATATGTGGATATATGTCTATGTACATATAGTACATACTTGGAGAAACATAAATATGCATACTTGACTAGATTGCAGTCTAGTAGGCAGTCTAGTCAATAATTATAAGAAAACAAAAACCGTCAAGAAACAACAACAAAACCCCTCACTGTATAAATACAATTTAGTTGTGCAGAGACACAATATGGGCAGCACTTATAATGCCGCTGAGACCCTGCTCACCTCAATCTTCTCCTGTTGCCTCAAAGACGACATGACCTGTGTGAGTGACTGTCATTCTGCCTGTGCAGACAACTTGAAACAACACAGTACTTAAGTTTTGTGTTCTGCAAGTTGATTCATACCGAATTAATCTTTGCTATTTTCTTGAGAAAACTCTATATTTTCTTTAAACTCATTCACTTTGTTGAGTATAGATATAATTCATTCATTTTCCTTATTGGCAATATCCCATCATTTGGACAGGCATAGTTTCTCCTCTCTATCTGTTTGCCACTGGGTTGTTTCCAGCTTGGTTTGTTGACTGGCTGGTGGAGTTGTGTGTGTGTGTGCACATATGTGTTCGTGTATGTGTGTGTGAGTGAGTAGTATATATGTTTCCATGCCTATGTAACTTATTACATGTTAAAATGCATGATTTTGTGCATGTGTATAGAGGCCAGAGGTTGATAGTGGTGTCTTTCATCATCTCTCTATAACTTCTTTGAGGGAGATTCTCTCACCTAAACATGAGCCCATAGATTGCCTAGGCCAACCAGAAAACACAAAGGTCCTGCCTCCCCCCATTCTCTCCCTGTCTTTTTTTTTTTTTTTTTTTTTTTTGTGGATACTGGAAATCTGAAATCAGGTCCACAAGCTTACATGCAAGGAACTTCAACCACTTAGCTATCCCCTGGTCCTATTTCCAATTTTAGTATTGTTGTTCTGAATATCCATGTACATGGATGCAATCCTACATTTCTCCAGATGAAGGAAAAGTGAAGATGCCAAGTTGAAGAGTTCATATGTCTTTAAATTTGTTGGACAAGACCAATCTGTTTTCCACCAATGTCCATTCCCTGGGCAGCATCTAACGGTCTCCATTATGCCACATTCCACCTAACCCTGGGAAATGCCACATTTAGCTCAACTGGTAGACATCTAGCCAAGAAGTTTTTATTTCTCATTACTTTGGTTAAAAGCATAGCAGTTCAGATAACATAGAATGGATTAAAATTTACCCTTCTGTTCTCTTTCAAGGTTCCTTTTTAAATTTTGATCATATGACTTCAAAATGACATTCTTATTTTATTTCATTTCTTTTTATCTTACAATACAATATAGATTGTCTAGATCTATGATTTTGGTAATAATATTCTTGTTGACAGAGACACTATGTATGAGAAGTATAATTCCTCAAAGAGACATGACTGTCACATACAATTATTCTTCTCCGTAGAAATCATTTCATTCAGAGGAACTGTAAATAACCCTGAATCCTTCTATTTAGAGATGATTTTGCACATCCCAAGGATCAAACTCCTATATGCAAGGACGTTGGAGAGTCAATTGTTACATGGGAGAGGGAGTAGCCCCTTGTTTGTTCCGGCCACCCAGCCAGCTTACACCCGAAATAACCACACAGTAACTGTATTCATTAAAACACTGCTTGGCCCATTAGCTCTAGCTTTTTATTGGCTAATTCTTACATCTTAATTTAACCCATTTTTATTAAGCTGTGTATCGCCACGTGACTGTGGCTTACTGGCAAGATTTTCATCAGCGTCCATCTCAGGTAGAAGACCCATGGCGTCTCTCACTCTGCCCTTCTTCCCAGAATTTATTTCTGTCTTCTCTGCCTACCTAGGTTCTACCCTATCAGGCTCAAAGCAGTTTCTTTATTCATTAACTAATGAAAGCAACACATGAACCTACAACACATGTACCTCCTACACCATTGGCTGAACTTGCTAAGATTTGGGAACCTTCCATTTAGTTTATCTATTTACAGAAAACCATCACACTACAGTCTAACAGAAGTCTGTTGCAGATGGCTCTTAAATGCAATACATTAGAAGATGGTAGGCTCATTGAACAGGACAGAGAATGAGAAAACTTCCCTGAACAACATTGAGATGGTGTTTTGGTCTTCTTGGATCCCACCATGGAATATCTATATTTAAGTACGTGTCTAACTTCCTTTCTGTCTTTATTGATAATCTCCTTCTCGTTCAAGGTCAAGTTGAAGTCTCCATTGCTATAAAGAAGTCATTCTGAAAGACAGGAAACCAAAGTTTCCAAGTCTGGAACTCACACTTTGGTGTTGAACTACATTAAATAGAGTGTGTCTCCCTATATCTTGCTGCATTTCATGATCCCGAGTCAAGGGGCTGGAAATATGACTTAGTAAAGGGCTTGTCAGAAGCATGAGGACCAGAGCTGAGATCCCCAGGCCCAAGTAAAGCTAGATGTGGTAACATGACTATAATCTTAATGCCCCTATTGCAAGATGGGGTGAGGACAGAGCAGAATCTCTTCAAGCTCACAGGCCATCTAACATGGCAAACACAGGCGAGAACAAGAAGACATCATCTAAAAGTAAGGCTGGCTATGCAAGTGTGCCCACTGAACACCACATACACATCTGGAGACATACATGCGCATGCATGCGAGATCAAAAATAATTAGATGAAGAATTGCAAAACAATAGAATCCTAGAAAGGAATATTTCTGAACATGCTCAAGGCTATTTAAACAAAGTATTCAATAAAGGGATGACAACAAGAGTGTCGTGTGTTTTTCTGTACCTGCATGTTTGTGTGGCTACTCTGTGAATGAAAAGACTACAGAAACAGAAACCATTTCTTTTTCACTTCCCCAACATCACTAAGGCTGACAGATTTACAGTGAATGAAAGTGGAACCCCAAACATCATTCCTTAAGGCAGAAATTCTTCACAAATATCCATCACGTCTTTGGTTTGAGTTGCACGTGCTTTGTAATCCAGTTTGCTAAGGAATGAGAGAGCAAGTGTGTGCTAGCCGGATAGTCTCTGATAGCTTGCAAAGATCAATAATTTAATACCCGACCAGATAGTAAGATAAATTCCAAGACAGGACTCTGAACATTATGAATAGAGTACAGCTTTCTGCGAGAAGGTGTGACATGTGTGAGGACCACTACATGAAGCTGGACTGCACAAGTTCACACTGCTGTAAGACTACATGAGCAGGGTGTGAATGGAAAACCTCCTCAAGTACACTAATGCTACGTGAGTGGGGTGTGAACGGAACACCCCCTCAAGCACACTAATGCTACGTGAGTGGGGTGTGAACGGAACACCTCCTCAAGCACACTAATGATACATGAGTGGGGTGTGAATGGAACACCTCAAGCACATTAATGCTACGTGAGTGGGGTGTGAACGGAACACCCCCTCAAGCACATTAATGGGGTGTGAATGGAACACCTCAAGCACATTAATGCTATGTGAGTGGGGTGTGAACGGAACACCCCTCAAGCACACTAATGCTATGTGAGTGGGGTGTGAACAGAACACCTCCTCAAGCACACTAATGCTACATGAGCAGGGTGTGAACGGAACACCCCCTCAAGCACACTAAAGGGGTGTGAATGGAACACCTCCTCAAGCAAACTAATGCTACATGAGCGGGGTGTGAACAGAACAGCCCCTCGAGCACACTAATGCTATGTGAGCGGGGTGTGAACGGAACACCCCCTTGAACACACTAATGCTGCTGCTCATGCACAGACAACACCTTTCTGAGAAATCGCAGATCAAGAGAGATCCACCATTTTCCTACCCATTTTAATACAGACAAATGTTCTTTTCCTAAAGACAGTTATTCTTTGTTTCTGTAGGAGTTAAAATTCAGACAAGTTTCTGAACCTCTTATTTGCATTGTAGAAATCTCTGTACTTCCTTAGTGGACATCTTAGAGAAGAAACCTTTTCCATTCTTTCCAACGGAGTGATATTCATAAGTTCAATCATTCATTCACCAGAGGCTTATGGTGTGTGGCCAGAAAACAGACCACCAGTGTTCCACTGAATGACAAAAAGTAATATTCATAATCACAGGAAGAAATATGGCATTCTCAACAGCATTTGGAATACATCCTCAATTCATTCTGGCAGTTAAAGAAGAAATGTCCAAGCCAAAGGAATCCATCAGTTGGTGAGCTCTGGGCCCAATCTGGCAACAGGAATGGCTCTCAAATGTACGCTGCCTATATCATGGTATGTGGACTGAGTCAGAGTAAGTCTGAGACTAGACCTTGGGCCCTCTGGGCACTTCTCATAGACCCGCTACTGCTAAAGCAAATGGAAGGCTCAAACAAAGAGGTCTGAGTGTACACTACATCCTTCTTCCCTGCCCATCACCCTCTCTCATTCGGACCGCGGCCCCTCTATAAGGAGGCCTTTGCCATTCATTTTCTCCATCTAAACCGTACTTTAAACAGAAAACCACAGTAATTACAGTGGCACATTATTTGACTTCCATCATCTGGTCTGTCCTCATGAACACATAGTTATTCGAGTCCATATAGATACATGTTTGTGAATACAAATACTACTGACATGTTCAAGTATCTACTATGTAAGAAACACATGCTTGTGTAAGTACATATGTATATACATGTTATGGCTTGAGTATGAAATACCACCCATGGAACATGGACACCGGACCAGCAGCCGGGCTGTGTTCTCTTGGAACATTGTGGAGACTTTAGGAAATGAAGCCTCAATGGAGGAACGGAGTCACTGGGAACAGGGAATCCTGCGGTATTGCTACAGCCTGTCCTCACTTTGCATCCATTTTTCCCACCTCCAGATGTACAGTGACCACCTTCTTCATGCTCCTGCAGTCATGAGTTCTCCACCATGGTGGACTGTATTCATGGTGGGCATGAGCCAAATAAAT
The DNA here is from genome assembly GCF_000317375.1 of Microtus ochrogaster. Lineage (NCBI taxonomy): Eukaryota > Metazoa > Chordata > Mammalia > Rodentia > Cricetidae > Microtus > Microtus ochrogaster. Next base: position 7,832,499 of record NC_022020.1, read on the forward strand.
CCTTTGAAAGCTGCTTTTTGTTAGGTATATCTAATCACAACCACAAGAATGAAACTAATGCAGTTAGTATAAATACATTTAATGTATATTCATACAGACATATATATATGTGTGTGTGTATATATATATCCTGTACGTGTGTGCCTATCAATGATAACGACAATAAAGATAAGATTTTAGACTTATGATTGTTTTAAAAACAATACACTGCAGAAGGAAGTAACACTGCAGGGTACAGACCCTGGCAGCAATTCACAGGTAGTAAGTACAGCACACCTGTGGCTCCGTTGAGTCTTCCAGAGAAGATGCAGGAGGATGCCCCTTTTCTAAAGAATGAATGCATCTCAAAAGAATGTGGTGTTGACTCCAAGCCAGAGAAACAGACCACAAACATGGATGCACCTTGGACAGCGGACATCCTGGGCTCAGTAACAGCAAAGTTCTAACTACTACTGCTTCCCACATGGAAACCCAGAGGGGAAAAACAATCCTGAGTGGTCACATGACCCGGGTTTGTCATCTTCTGCATCTGTCCTTACATGTAAACACCTTGATGCAGACGGAAACTGACTCATCTCTATCAGGAACGGCTTTCCGTCGCTAAGTAAACACTGGCACTTGGGGGCCACGGCCAGAGGAGGTCTACAGCAGACCATGCACAGCACTGACTGGGGCCACAGAAACAGCTGGACTCTCACACACTCCTGCTGCTGAGTCCAGGGAAGGAGTGAAACCGTGTGGGAGACCATCTTAAGTACAAACGTGCTACAAACAGACTGAAAAGAAGTTTGTAATCCAGGCAGAATTAGTGACTTAAAAAGGACAGCAACAATATACACTAATTTGCTTAAGGAAGAAATACTTAAGGGACCCTCAATTCCACTTTATGCAAAAGAAGGAGTGGACAATTCCAATCACGTGTTTAAACACGTGGGGAGAGATAAGGCCCTTTAAATGGGTCTTTTAAATGTTTCTTTAATAAATAAAGAACGCTGGTGACATGGGAGAGTGGGGTTGGCTATTTGAGTGCACAACACTCTCAACAGGGAACCTGTGCTCTACGGGGACAAAAGGCTATTGTTAAGAAATTAGCCTTGATAAGTCCATGCTCCCCAGTCCTCACTGAGAGGCAGAAGATCAATTAAAACTGCATGACAGACTTTGGAAGAAAAGAAGTGATAATAATAAGGACTTTGATTTCTGTGGTAGATTATGTTTCCCAAGGTGGCCACAATAATAACTCTTGTTCCACATGCTCTTCTGCAGTGTGACCTTCCTCTGTCACCATCATGGCACCAATGCCCCCTGCTCATTTACCAGTAAGACAAGGAACTTATCTGAAGTGATAGAAGAAGGTGGAAGGGACATGGGGTTGTTAGCCTGGGGCTGCAGCACAGGCCTGGACACACTTCTTCTGGAAGCTAGAGCCTAGCCAGGGTAAGTTAAGGTGGCCTCTGAGAATGACGGTCAGAGATGTACTCTCAGGAGCAGCCGGCACCAGCCATGGGAGTAACAGCTTCGATCCTGTAGCATTCCTCAGCATCCATGGTGACTTAGTACCCTTGGGTACCAAATTCAGTGGATGCTCAAATCCCATGTGGTATTCTGTTTTGACCTCACACATTCTTTATGTATTTTAAATCATCTATGAAATACTTCTCAAACAAATACAAGGTGAAAGATATAGAAATAGTTCTGTGCTGTTTGGTAAGAAAAGCGTATATATGGGTTTAGATATTTTAGATCCATAATTGGTTGAGTGCCTGGGTGAAAAACCCATGAAGTCCACTGTACTTTGTTTCAACAACATAAAATGTGAGGGGCACACACAGACACACACACACACGTGCACGCACACACGTGAGATGGCACTGCAATAGGAATAGCTGAGACTCACACATACATGAGCTGGCACTGTAACAGGAGTGGCTGAAACACACACATACATGAGAGGCAATGTAACAGTCATGACTATTTTAAATGGACATTTTGACAGAACAGTGTAGAATCAAAACAACAAACTTACTTTGGTATTTTTTTTACATCCTTTATTAACAAAAAAATGTAAGTTTTCAGTGTATTGGAAAAGCCAGAAAAATCTTACTAAAGCAACTGTAAAGAAGCCACTGTAACCTTAAATTACATTACATATATTAAAGGGTCTTCAAAAAGATGAACAAATCATTTTCGGTGGTGTTGTTGAAAGAGGCATATATTCACATCCAAGCTCTCTGCTCCTCCTTTTCCCCTTTGGTTCTTCAGTCAAACTCTTCCCCACCCACAGACGTGTACATATTAATAATTTGCAAACATCAAGCAATGTTGAGAAACATTTATGCTTCTCCAGAGCTTTGCTAACACAACGGTGGATGATTGTTGAGATGACATACATTTTAATTCTCTAACAATGTAACAGCTATTCTATAAAGGGTATCTATAAACTTGCTTTTATTTTGAAAGCACCCATAACTTTTCCAATTAGCAAACATGAGCCACTGGCAGCTGGAATTTACTTTTTCTTCCATCATATCTATACCCAGTTTTATGAAGTTCCTAGGATATACACGGGAGACGCATTAGAGGTTTATTAAAATCTGGAAAAGGCTTCGTACAGGGTTAGAAGAATCTGAAAGTGTCCAGTCGGGCAGAAAAGCTGATGAGGACACAGACAGCATGGGCACCATGTGATGTGACGCTGAAGCAGCTGAGAGGGACCACAGTGCCATCCCTACTGTCCACTCAGGGCACTGAGTACAGATGGAGGCTTGACAAGGAGCCAATCATGTTTCTTGAAGTGTCACCCCCTCCTGACATCAGCAGGGACACCCAGAGACACACAAGCCTTCTCTCATGAGAAAATGGCGAGCAGCCCTGGCCTCATGGCTTATACACTGACAGAAACAAAGTAGCGCCCATTGTGGATACAGGCTTCCAGAGGCTAGCGCCCTCCTTCTGAGAGATGTTAGCGAGACTCCCTCAGTGTTCTCAAGGGATCCAAAGTATTGAGGGAGGGCATGGGGAAGGAGGAAATATTCAAGTGAGGTGGGAGGGGGAAAAGGGAAACAGCTTTCCAGAGTTTGTCCACTTACAGATGTGTCTGTATCTAGACAACCCTGGAATAAGTGAGAGTCATCCCTTAACAGACAGATCACTGTTGAGACAGACTCAACAGTGCTCAGGTAACAAATGGTCTGTGGTATCAACCGCTGTTCAGAGCTTTAAACCACTGTAGCAAGCCCGCACTGAACATGGAGGGGTAAGCTCAATGTCTAACTCCTGGCAGGACCAGCAGATCATTCAGAATTTTTTTTCTTTATTTTTAAGAGGGGAAGGGCTGTTTATGCCCATGTATGCTTGTTACTGTTGTTGTGTTGGTGGGGGAGAGGGGTGTCCATGTATGCACGAACATCTGGAGACCAGAGGTTAACATCAGCTGTCTCTCCTCCATTGATCTCCACCTTTCAGATTTTGAAACAGGGGCTCTAACTTAACCTAAACAATAAGCTTCAGGGATCCACTTGTCACTTCCACACAGTCCTGGTGTCACAGGGGCACACATGACCATGCACAGCCTTCTGAGTGGGCTCTGGAGATCCACACAGCAGGCAGCTACAAACACAGCCATATCCCATCCTCAATTTTCTACAACAAAGAAGTTCCGCCAGAGGAGTTCAAAATGGCTTTCCAACTCTAAGCTTTCATTCTTGAACATTCCATTCTAACCCTCTAGTTAGTGGCAGCAACAGAAAAAGTGGCTTTCTCTTTATAAGCCCTCTCTACCTGTATAGATTATCTAGGGTTTCTCTTCACACCCTTATTTATGGATTGCACTGGGCAGAACCATAAAGAGGAAGAAAAGAGGGATAAGTGTTTGTGGCAGTACTTTGAGGCCTATGACATCTTAGGAATGAAACATCAGACATGTCAGGCATCAGTTTTTACCTCTGTCCTACCCTATCAGTGTGTCCCTATCTCCTGCTGGCAATGGTAAGCTAATGGTGCTTAGGTGACACATCACATACAGAAGGCAAATGAGTGACATGCCTTTCACTTAATTGGCCTCCACAATGCAGGACACATTCACAGTGAAACATCTTGTATGATGCTTTTATGGGAAATAGGTTCCTAGGGACCTATCAGAAAGTGTTGAGGTTGGATGGGAACAGAACTTCCAGTGCCGTCCCTGGTCCAGAAAACAGTCCCTGGGTCGTAAACCCACACCATGCCTGGCTTGGCCATATCATGCATTTCAGTCCTAATATAACGTGTTTCCTTATTTTCTTTCTAGGACTATATGTATTCAAAACAACAACAACAAGGCCAACAAAACAGTGCTAGACACAGCTCTGCATTTGACTGCAAACAGTCTCTTCACTGGAAAATCTGATGTGCTTTTTGCTGAATAATTAAAGAATGTGAGTTATCACCCAGAGAAAAAGGTCCATCCACATTGGGAGTTTAAAAGCTCTTACATTTTAGCACATTCTCTAAATTATACATGATCTTGGAAGAGATGTTATCTCCAGGAATATAAAATATTATAAAATAGTGTAAAATGAAAAAATCAAATACAGCAATTGTGTGCTCGATTGTCAGATTCCAACCCCCTCAGTCCTTTCCACTAGCAGGACTGTGGAATGCAGGGGAAGACTGTTTCCAAAGCAGCTGCTCCCCTTCTCCTCCTCCCTCTTCCTAATCCAAGCTGGACACGGGACATGAACTCTAGCAGCCATCTTTTCCTGCTTGAAGATGCCAGTTATGTGCTAGGAAAGGAAGCTTCACAGAAAGTAGCCATGGTCTTTGAGGAACCACAGTACTCCCAAGCCAGCTCTGGATTATTTAACTCTAGTTCTCACCCAGGTGAGATGAAGAAACTTCATTATCTCAAATACGCTATTGTTGTCTTGGGATTTTCTATTATAGGAAACTATTTCACCTATTAATTTATCTACTCTCGGTCTCAGATGCCATGTCCTGTCAGGCCTGGCTACTGTGACAATATACCAACAGAACAACTTAAAAGGAGCAAAGATTCATTCTGAGTCAGTTTTAGAGCTTTAGCCCGGCTACTTGGCCCCATGCACTTGAGAACATCAAGTTGGGAAGAATATGTGATGAAGAAATGAAGAGGGAAAATCAAGGCCCAGGACTGGACATAGTCCCAAGGACACACCCCTATGACTCACTTCCTTCTGTTAAGCCCCACCTCCTAAAGTTTCCAGAAATAGTACCACCATCTGAAGTACCCACAAGCCTTTTTTGGGTGGGGCAGAAAAGATCAGAGGCTCTTCATATCAAACCACAGAAAACATATGTACCTACTGGACAAATTTACTTTTGTAAGTCGAAACCCTCACTTGGTGTAAATGGATTTCCAGATTGTATGGCCGATAGGGAAAATTCTTCAGGTAGTCATTCACACAACCCCAAGATTACTACCTAACTAAAAACACAGTTTATACAAAATTCATTTGTACCCAAGTCAATATGGAAATAGGTTGTTGGGGAGATTCGTGTTAAGTGTTTGATTTCTTAATCTTCTCATTTGGTAGTGTAGAAAATATTGACCTACCTCATGAGCACAGATAGAGAATTGACCAATTAGTAATTGTCAATCACAATGAAAATATAAATTTAAGAAGCAATAAGACTTTTCATTAAACTATTAATAGCTGTGCCAGTAATTTCTTCCTTCACTGGAGAAAATTTACATTTGATGGGCACCAAAGGCTCATGGCATAATAAGAGTAAAAGTTAAATGAAAACTAAGCCTTAAGATACTCCATGACATTTCGACAAAAGCATTTAGGTAAACGATGCTGCCATCAAATATCGAATCGATGCTCAACATATTTCTAGTGTGTAAAGAAATTTTGTCTGAGAGTCCATACTACTTCTATTTGAGAGCTACTTTCGCAGTGTCTCTGGCTGTTCTCAAAAGCTGCCACAGCCTAACTCACTTCTGAATAGCTGTGCATAAACTCTACTGGACTCTGAGCTGCTCTCATCAGACAACCTAAGGTGAAGCAGGTTTTGTTAATCTTGCTGGCCAGGGCCTGCCTTTATGGAGGTTGCTTTGTGTATCCCTCCAGCACTTTTTCTATGCACTCTGCCCTGCTGGAACTCCTGAACGTTCTGAGTGTGCAACTTGCTGTGACAGAACGCTATGGCTTATGAAATTGTTGTCTCTTTGAGATATCAGAATTTGAAGGCAGAGTCTTAAACATCAGCAATTACCCCCTGGAATGCCCTATTTAGCTTTACCACCCCACACCCACTCCCTGCCCATTCACTTCCTAATGCTCCCTCTGGGCAGCTCTCACTTCCGATTCCTTCCAGAAGGTCTCTCGTGCGCACATTCACCAACCACCCATCTTTGAACTAACCATACATATTAGCAGCTCTGCCTTTTAATGACACACTGTCACATTCAGTATTAGAATTTCCAGGCGTGAGCATTTTGCTCCCCTAGTGCACAGTGCAATCCTCAGAGTGGAGTTCATAACACATTTCTTTTGCTCCCTCGCAATGCTCAGCAAAACACACTGCCACGTCCACACTAAGTATGTTGCTTCGATGTGTCAGGCGCACCACAAAAGCAGCCAACTGTCTCCAGGAGCATTTGATGCACAAATGCATTCTGTTAGGTACTATTCCCTAGAAAACACAAATCTAAGTCTCCTGTGTTTAAATGAGCTCACTAGGTGCAGGTGATTTTCCAAACCATTGCTCACTTGCACCTCCACTGCAGCCAGACCAATTCCAAGGCATGTAGGCCCGTCTTTTGAACATGAGGTATGAATATTTTAAACTGCCCTAAATGAAAATTAAGGTGTTCTAATTTTTAGCTAATTCACAAAACTAGAGAGAGATCTTTTAAAAGTCATTCTAGATGTATGGGGGGAAATCTATACCAGCCAATAAGTAAAACACAAGCACAAAAGTCTTCAATGATGCTCACTGCGCATGATCTCACACTCACTACACAGAGCACACATATGTGAAGATCAATGTCGGGGCCTTATTGTTTAGTGGATTCTGAAGAATGAAGTTGTGGATTCAGTACTTTTCCCATAACAGAAACAGGGTTTCTTCTTTGTTCCTCAAATATGACATTATCTGCTCTGCATTAAGCTGAATATCAAGATCTTCCTAAGAAACTGTCATACATAAAACCCATTCTGACTTCTCTATTGACGCTTCCTACAGCATCTAGGATGCATTAACGCCCTTTGGGCTTACTTACTCATTGGCAATACTGGGAATTAAACCTAGTGCCTTGGGCACGCTAGGCAAGAACTCTACAGGGGAGCTATAAATCCAGCCCTCCTTTTTGACTTCAAAGGGGAAAAACTGTAAGGCAGAACACCAAATATTAAACTCATACTTTCTCTTTTCAGACTCTTCAGGACTTGGGGAGATACTCAAGTCTAGAATCTGATTTCCACGCTTCTCACTACTGCCCTCCTTGCACAGATAAGGAGATGTTAGATGAAAACTTCTAGCTATCTGGCTGGAGCAACAGAGTCAGCACTGGAACAGGCGCTGTCCTGGACCACTCCCCAGAATGCATCTTCCGCACTCCACCCTCCATCTCTAGGGGGTCCTTGGAACCACACACTATTTTACTCATTTTAACACTTTCAAGTTATACTTCTTCATTTCTCCTTTAGAAGATTGCTAAGAATTAATTACTACCAAAATGATTACATTGATTTTTTAAGCTAATGGAATTTTTAATGAAAATAATACGAAGGAAGATGATGGGGAAATGGCAATGTGAAAGTCAGCCATAAAAGTGGCCTGTTAAGATGCACAAGGTGGTCACAGATTCCAGGCAATGAACAGTAAAATTATATCTGCCTGGTAACTTCTCTCTCCCTCCCTCTTTAGCGCCCCCCCTTCCTTTCTTCCTTCCTTCCTTCCTTCCTTCCTTCCTTCCTTCCTTCCTTCCTTCCTTCCTTCCTTTCTTAGAGCTTAGCAGGGAGGAAAGGGGGCAGTTTCCAGTCATAACTAAAATTTCACTAATAATAAGATTTCCCATAGAGATGGACATTAGTGAAAACTGAAAGGAAGATGAAGGGAGGGAGATGAACAGAGGAGGGGACAGAGCAGAGGCAAGGAGGGGTATGGGGACAATGCAAGGGAGAAGGAGGAGGGAACCCCAGTGACTAACCCTATGGGAGTGAAGAATAGATTTTCTGGGTTTCAGTGAGGCCAATTATAAGCCCTAGTTGTGGAAATCCCCATCTCAAAGAGCATCCGCAAACTACTAGCGCCTAACTAGCTATGCCTCTGCCTTCTGCATAGACCACAGAATGCGCCTTCCAGCTGCTCAAGTCACCCTAGCTTCAGAAGCTTCTACTCAGAGCCAAACTCTCAAGAAGTAACCAGCCTGGGCAGGTATTCTGCACTGAATAGAACATGGACTGGGGAGGAGCCACACCAGAATGAGGATGGGGGTTCTGATCCCAGAGCACACTCAAGAGCTGGGACGTGACATGGCCCACTGCAATCCCAGCAGGAGGGACACAGAGCCCTCGAGCAAGCTAGGTAGCCAAACTCTTGGAAAAGGGTATGTCAGGTTCAGCCAGATGTCCCAGTTCCACATGTAGGATAGACATTGATTGAGGAAAACACTCAATTTCAACCTCGGGTCTTGACACACATTTGCAACCACATGCACATATGCACACATACATGTGAATATATACACATAGTACATACATATTTGTGTGCAAAATTTAAGTAACTAATTTAAAACCTAGACCAGAAAGAGGCACAAAATTAGAGAGATTGTGGGAAAGAAGCACATGAAGCTCATGTGACACAAAAAGGTAGCCACCCACCTTTGCACCTGGGGCTCTGAACAGTTCTGGCCAGGAGAGAATCTCAGATGTCACACAGCAAAGATGGCTGCCACCACCCTAGCTTCAAAGCTGCTTCTTTCTCATTTCTGGTGTCAACTGCAAGAAAGTGGAGTCCCACCAGGAATGCAGAGCTCCAAGGCTGTTCTTGTCTCTCTGTCTTCTTACCACGCCTGCCAATGCCAATCAGTGCATCCCCAGCAGTCTTCCTCCTAGAAAGTTATACTTTGGTCCTCATCACCCATCCTTGGACAACCCACAAACTGCAAGAGCTTCCTAGCTAGAATGCCGGTTGTATGCCTTCTCTGGTCTACTCTGTTCTATGTAGTATAGACCAAGGGGAATATGTGTGTTCACCTTCCAGCATATAACCTGTCCCAGCTACCTGCCACCAGAACAGTAATTGTCAATCATCCTTACAACTCTAAGTTTAATATTCCAATAAAATTCTCTAGAATGTAGAACAATTCCTGCCTTGACTGTGCAGGTAACCGTAAACAGAGAATCTCTGCTAGGTCAACTCCCCATGTCTGTGCATACTTAAAGGATGGCTGAAATGCAGAGGTCATAGACTCAAATGGAAGGTCTGAGCATGGCTCTCAGTCACAAGATCCAACTTCTCTTCTTACTTCACTGTAGTCATGAGCCTGAAGTATATCCCCAATGACCCCTACTACCTAAATCTTACACCTGTGTGGTCCATACCACCCCAGTGTTAGCTGTGTGGTCAGCAGACAGTGAGAGGGTGTGCCATAGCCAAGAGTGGCCATGAAAGACACTGTGCCTTGTTCCTAAGGTAGGAAATTACCTAGGAAGGGGTATTGATGGGAAATTCCTCTCTGTATGCTATGAATATGTTTTATTACCATTGGTTATTAAAGAAGCTGTTTTGGTTAATGGGTTAGTAAAGTCAGATGGGATATAGAGAGTACGTAGAGTCAAGGAGACACCACTTAACTGCCAAAGGAGAAAGACACAAGCCACCAGCCAGAACCTTACTGGTAGGTCAAAGCCTCCTGCCTATACACAGGTTAATTAATAGAAATGGATTGATTTAAGATGTAAGAGTTAGCTAGAAATATGTATAAGCTATTGGCCAAATGGTTGTAATTAATATAGCTTCTTTGTGATTATTTCGGTCTGAGTGACTAGGAAACAAATGAGCAGCCTCAGACTACAGGATATGGCTGATTCACACCTCCTACTTTCCTCTTCTTCCTCTTCCTTCTCTTCTTCTCCCTCTACCTCTCTTATCCCTCCCCCTCCCTTGTCTTAGGCCCCCTTCTCCTCCTCCTCCTCCTCCTCCTCCTCCTCCTCTTCTTCTTCTTCTTCTTCCTCCTCCTCCTCCTATCATTTCCTCCTCCTCCTGGTCTTTTCCTGCTTTCTCCTACCCCTCCTCTCATTACTTTCTTTGTGGAAAGTCAATCACTGTAATGTTCTCTCCTCCAGAGGCCCAGACACTGAGGCTCCCAGTCAGAACTCCAGTCAGCAGCCCTGTGACTGAGCTCAGAGATGTTCTAAGCCTGACCAGCACCTAACTGCAAACTCTTAAAGAACCCAAAAGAAAATTTCTCAGGCGTCTAGCTCCCAAATTCCCTATCTACAGAAACTCTGAGATAATACATAGCTGACACTGTAAATAAAAAATCTTGGAGGCTTTGTTACAAAGCAACAGATAGCTAATACACCCGTGGTCTCTCAATGATTCCCTGTCACATGCTTTTTTTTTCTTCACCAAGGAGCTGCCCAGGCAATGCTCTGCTGTTTCACTTCTACTATTCTCCTTTTTTCTTGTATCAGCAAGAACTGTGCTGTCCATTCCTGCCTCCACAACCCTTCCAAAGACACACACACAGGCACAC
>NC_022020.1:7843327-7848012 GCF_000317375.1 Microtus ochrogaster
CACACACACACACACACACACACACACACACGGTCTACCTTAAGATACCACGTGCCCCAAGAAGGCAGCCCTGAAGTTCCAGACTGTTCTCCGGGACCTCCCCTTACATCATTCTTTCCAGAGGCCCTGTGCCCTGTATTCTAAGAACGTACTGTGTGCCTCCATGTTGTAGTTTTTCCATTACTATAACTCCTCTGGTTCAGTTTTAGAGGTTTAGTTCACGCCCAGGTGAACCAAGTACTTTTATGTATCTGGGCAAGGTGTCAGACAGCAATGGCAAGGAGAACACATAAGAGCCTGTCACCAGGAAACAAAAGCCAGGGCAGAGCCATGAACCCACAGTCCCCTGGCTGGCATAGTCCCATTTACTAAAGGCTTTCCACTAAGCCCCACCTCTTCATTTTTTTTAAACTATCTTCTTGTAGTTCTCCCCGGGGATTAGGCCTTTACAAGGGCCATTATTGGAAACTTAAGACCAAAATTCTAACAGTCAAATAACAGGATCTTGATAAGTGAAATTCTGATAAATGCACATAGGAACTTGGACAGGCATGCTACTGACCATACAGGTGTCCTGAATGTAGAAGTGGGTGCTGGACAGCATTATATGAAGCCCAGCTACAACAGTTAATCTGTATATGAATATTTATATATCCACGGCCATTGGTCAGTGGTGAAACTGTGTTAACAAGAAGAAAACTATCACTATTTGGCTGTTAGGAACTAACAAGCTCTACCTGTGAGTAAGCACTAATAAAAATTAAGATGGAGATAATAGTTCTTTGCTTTTTTTTTCTTTTTTTTGCTGGGCAAGGGGATAAATGAACTACAAACAGCAAGCAGTTTGCTTACAGAAGGTAACTAGACTAATGAAGTCAGGAGATATAGCGTGATAGGGTGGGCACCATTGATATGATATCAACAACTATAGAAGATACATCACTTAGGTACTCACAAATCCAAAAGGTGATGGGAAGTGACTGAGTTTTGATAGTTGGATTCTTTCTTTAATACAGAGACGTACTTAGAAAAATAAAAGAAAGCAATGGACAAAGGCAGGGGATCTCAAACTGTGGGTCGCAACTCCTTTAAGGGTCGAACAACCCTTTCACCGGGGTCACAGATATCCTGTATATCAGATATTTATATTAAGATTCATACAGTAGCAAAATTACAGTTATGAGGTAGTTTACAGTTCTGTAGTTTTATGGCTGGGGGTCAGCATAACATGAGGACTGTGTTGGAGGACGCCACATTAGGAAGGCTGAGAACCACTAGGTCAGCTTTGTGCCCGGAAAAGAAACCCTGGATAAGGTGGAAAGCAAAGTATGGGAAGGGGAAGTATTAAGTTACAGGGAGGAAAAATTCAGAAAAACAAGAAGGGAAAAAATAAATATATACCCATAATTCAAATGTTCACTGGCATGTAAAACTTTAAAGAGTTCTTTTTGAAAGCATGATAATACCGAATATCAAATCTGAAACATTAAACCAATTTGTATAGTCAGCAGACATGGCTTCTGATGATGACTATAAAACATTGGTAAAAAGAAAATACTTCTCACAGAAAATAAAATTAAGTATAAGAAATAGGTATGATAGGTCTGACAGCTTTGAAACATATTACAAAAGCAGGCTCAGGAGACAGCCAGCATGATCAGCTAATTACAATGGGGACTATTTTCACAAATTAGACTATGGAAAGTTAAGTTCAAAGCTAGTCTGAGTAATAAAAATACAAACTTTAAATAATTCATAAATTAAATGGAAAATGTTTTATTGATACAACCAAAAATACAGCTTTGTGTGAGAATCCAGAGAACATTTTTTTTCTAAAAGCATGAGTATCTTCTAAAAGTCCACTATTGTTTCCCCATCATTTGAACAATGATAACTGTCTGCAAATTGTCTATTTTCTAAGAATGATGGAGAAGGCAAGGGCTGAGAGCTGGTCGCATTTTAATTTTCTGCTTTTGTAATCAATACCCGGCCTAGATATGACTAGCCACCCCCCTCCATTCCAGTATCCAGGACCACACCAGAAGGCTGAGAACTCTAAGGGTTTTTAAACTGGCCCTATTTCAAGAAAGCCACAGAAAATAAAGTAGCCTTCATCACCTAGAGAAAGAAACTGGAAAATGGATGTGTCTCCAGACCTACTGGAATTTTATTTAGAAAATCTGACTTTTAGCCGGGCATTTCTCAAGAACCCAGTGGAGCATTTACTTGGATAGCCCATAGTGCGCATGTCTCTCCAGCTTTATAAGCATGGAACAGAGAAGCTGTTGAGCTCATCAGTCTGCTCACCCTTGTCCACATTTCTGTTTAATACACAAGGAAGCCGGGCTAAGGTCTGAGGAGCACAGGGTTGAGTCAAAGAATTATATTTTTAAAAGGAAGAGCTTGATAAAGTCATAATTAATCATGTTTGACCCAAAGAACCTATCAATTAGACATATTATACATGCAAAACAAAACATGCATATCATTTGCTGTTGTTAAACAAAGACACCATCGTCTAATCGGCCCCGCAGCGCTTCACCGAGGACATACACAAACCCAATCATTTTCTGTTGTCGTCAGTGCCGTTATGGTTTTATTTGCCGCCCCAATTTTGCCAGTTTGCCCATTCCTAAGCTGACCCTGTTATTTTCCTGCCTTGCCTTGCGACTGCGATTCTACATTCTAACAGCTAATCATGTGCCCAAAAATATCCCACACAATTACATTATAATTATATTGAAACAAATGTTTCCTTACCCTTTTAGCTTTCAGATATTCCCTACTGTTACGAATATATTTTTTAGCACTTCTAATGTGTGTTCAAAGAGTTCTACCCAATAATCTACCTACATTCATCCTACCATTCACCCAGGAGGCACAATCCCTTTAAACTTTGAGAAGCTCCAGTTGGAACAAAGAGGTGGGGGAAAGGGTTCAGAGTTTGTGGAATAATCACTTCTAATCAATCAATTTCCCCTGAAGGTACAGCTGAAGGAAAGGAGGAGAGCAGAGTCTCAGTCCAACGCCTTGAAGTTTAAAGAAACCTCGCCCTGAGGCGCAGGGTAGACAGATTCCTGTTTTCCCCTCCAAGACCTATTAAGAGGTCACTGATCTCTGTGACATCTCCCCGGCAGTCCCTGAAGACAGGCTCCCCAGACAGGGCTCAGCACAAAGAGCAGAGCGTGCAAAGTCTACTTTTCATGGATTCTTTAGCTACCCACGGTCTAAGAAAGAAAAAGATGTCAGTTATAGCGTCTTAAGGAGAATGACCTTTAAAACAGAATCAAGTGTGCTCAGGCAAAAATGTAAAAGTTTCACCGTCTTGTTTTATAGTGTGGGTTTCACACCTAGAAGGGGTTAGGTGGGAAGTGAGCCTTCCTGTGCATGTGGCCCTGCCCTGTTCCCAAGGTGAGCGACAAGGCTGCAGAGGACATAGGAAATCATGGGTCTCTTTTAATTCATCTTCCCACAAAAGACCCCACGGCTTTCATGTCCCAAATACAGCTCTTGGTTTACAGTTTTTACCCATCTCCATAGGGACACGCTGACAGCTTTAATCACCAGCAGTGGCCATCAAGGGCATGCTAGAAGTTCTTAAAGATATTCTCCCATGGTTTGTGCTCTTGACATTTTATTTACAAGTTTGGGGCAAATGAATCCTGAAACCAAACTATTAGATCACTAGATATTCATTCCCAAGTATAGAACAATTGGATCATTAGATGTTCACTCTCAAGTACACAGCGAAGGAAAGGCATTTCATAAAACCACTGTGGTTTAGCAGACATTCATTCAGAGGCAACATTTTTGAATACACAGATTCATGAATTTTTTTCCTGAAAAATTTAAATAGTCGAGTTAATAAGAGAACATATTAATGTGAATATGGGTATAATTAATGAAGAAGAGTCCAGTTAGGCTTCCTTGTTAAAGCTAAGTGGGTGGACCCCTCATTTCCCATTCAGCAAATGCAACCGTCGGCCGCATTTTGCTTGCACTCAGCTAGCTATCCTGTCACCCACGGCTCAGGAAAAGCAGCTGAGCGTATGAATACCTAGGAAGAGTGACACACAATGAACGTTTTCCTAAGCCAGCCTTTCAGCATGTGAGCTATTTGATTTTAATAAAGCTAACACATGTACTGCATCATCAGCTACGGTAAGAACACAGCACTCATCCGCTGGCCCCGAATAAGCCCCAGTTACATTCTGTGAAGCTTTAAGGACAAAAGGAATCTCTTACCATTTAGTGTCTATGTTAAAGTGAGGATTTCCAAGCACATTAATATGAGAACATGAGACAAGGAACCTCTACATTTTAGAATTCTGCTCTTAAAAAATAATATATAAACAAAAAGAGCTAAGAAGAGGGTGCAAGTGGGTTAAGAAGCTTGTCAAGGACCTCACACCTGAATTCAAAACCCAGGACACAGTGAAAGGAAAGAATTAACCTCCCCAAATCTCCTATGACTGCCACATACGTGCCGTGGTGCCACACCCCCAACACATACACACACCCCCAACACATACACACACACACACATACACACACAGAGATAGACACACACACCCAACACATACACACACACCCAACACATACACACACACACACCCAACACATACACACACAGAGATAGACACACACACCCAACACATACACACACACCCAACACATACACACAC
>NC_022020.1:7848112-7859933 GCF_000317375.1 Microtus ochrogaster
ACACAGAGATAGACACACACACCCAACACATACACACACACCCAACACATACACACACCCCCAATACATACACACACACCCAACACATACACACACACACACACACATATACACACAAGTTGTAATTATATTTAAGCTGCTATAGCAAACAAGAACAGTGCCAAAATGACAAGTGTTTGCAGCAAGTAAAAAGTGAACTGATTCCCCAAAACCAGAAAAGAAGTTCACTTACTAGTTTCCCAGAATTCAGAACCAATTGCAGGTGGTTACTCGTTTTGGGCAAGTGCATAACTCAGTCATGGCCCTGGCAGGTGAAGATGCTCGCACAGCTGCCTGAACCGCTGTCTCTATATTGGAGAGCAGCAGAGACTCGCGTTTTCATATTGTGAAGTGTGTGACAGACAGGAAGCATTTTGTAGAACACAGGGCACCTTATTCCAGGTTAGAGCTCACAGTCTGAATCTTTAGCATCCAATCAGAGAAAACACTGTTCACTCTAGGGATGTGAGAGGAAGTTTAGTGGGCAAAGTGCCTGCCACACAAGGACCTGAGTTTTATTCACAGAATCCACCTGAAAAAGTGGACTCATGATCCACCTTGAAACCCCAGTACTGAGAAAGCAGAGACACTGCCTGCCACCAGTCTGGTATCCCGGGATTCTTCCAAGCCAATGAGGTAAATGAAATTCCAGCTGATTTTCCTCTGGTCCCCACACGCACGTGTGCATATGCACTCATACGTACACATGCACCTCCACACACAAAAATGAAAACTTTTAAAAAGTCATTCTAGTACAAATCTTCCTGAGATCAAGATAAATATGACTTGAATCACCTGAATGACTTCCTGTCTTCTATCCTTGTGCCTCTTCTCTCAATGGTACCGTCAGTTCTCTCCAGAAAAATGGACACGGGGACTACATTATCTAATTTTAACTAATTTAATTCAGGTCTCAGATTTTCCTAACTCCAAAAATTCTGTGCAAAAAACAAAAAACCCTGCAAGATACTGATGACCAAACGCAGGTCATCAACAGGCAAATGGCGGCTCCGCCCCACACTCCTAGAAGAAGCTTTTCAGCTACTGTGAGGAAGAGCTTGGAGAAGGCGACAGTTTAATCAGGGCAGGTCAAAGGTCAGCTGGACAACACTGACAGTAACAGGAAGATAGGACACGTCTCGGGCTGCACCCACTGTGGAGAAGAAACCTGCCCAGGGCCTTTAGCCCTGCTGTCCATTGGTTTGTGACGTGGCTTTTCTCAGGTCTAACAGTGATGGAAACGTATTAAAAGGCTGGGAGTCTAAGACTGCAAAGTTACTGCAAGCTATATTTATTTCATCTTTATGTCATTACTCCCTCACTATTTCTGTGCATGCTATACAACATATTAATGTTTTGTGAAAAAAGGTTTAGAAAGCACTGGTCTGCACAGAGACCATGCTAAGGGTCTCCCCACGAGGCCCAGGACACTGCCTTCAACCAGGTATTGCAGGAACTTGTGTGGCTAGGCTACCATTTGGCCATATTTATGCAGAATGCTACAGAGTCATCTAAGAAAAGGGAAGTTAAAAATAAGACTTATACTACCTCAAATATAATTAGAATAGATATAATTAATGCTATATAAATGATTAATAAAAACATAATGGATTGATGTAGATTTTAATATAGACATATGCAAATAAAACTGCTATATAATTAATATGAACTAAAATTTTTCAACAGTACACTGATTCCACAAGTTTACAGAAATGTATGATTTTCTGAGAAAAAAATGGCAAATCTGGGTTCTAAAGTCACACCTTCTATCACTGTAAGCCAGAAGAGGAACCACGGTGTTTAATTCTCCAAAGTCACAGAACACCTGCAGACACATTTTCACTTTTAAAAGTCTCTCTGAGAAATACAAACAACAAACAAAAAGTAGCTATCTCAGTATTCCTGCATTTGAAAGCTTTCAGTTCTTAAAAAACGTGCAAAGATTCTAGAATGTTTAACTCTGAAAAAAAACTCAAGTGAACAAACTACTTTATACAACAACCATTCACATGCTTGATTTATTCTCAAAAATGCAAAGCAATACGGGAATACTATTTGTTTAAAATCAATAGATGAGCATAATCCCAGCTAATTAAGAGGCTGAGGCAGGAGGATCTCAAGTTGGAAGCCATCCTTGGTTATAATAGGGAACAAAGTAGAGAGACCCTACCTCAAGATTAATAACAATAGCAATAATGACAAAAAAGTGGGTCAGAGACACAGCTCAGCAGTGTAACACTTACTTGAGATCAGAAAGAAAGAAACGGAGGGAGGGAGGGAGGGAGCAGGTGGGCAGGCAGATAGAGACCCTGAGAGAGGGAAAATCAGTATTCTCCAGGAATGAGCCCCTGCTAGGCTATCCGATCCCAAGAAGTCAGTCTTAAACTACCAAATAACACCAAATGGATTCAGTAGGATGTATGCGCGTGCATATGCACACACGTGTGCGCGCACACACACACACATACACACGTACATGTACAAACATATACTGAATTAATTTTGTAACAGTAACTAACAAAAACAAGGTCATGAATTTGAAGGAGGAGGAAATGGGAAGCGTTGGGTGGGAAGGAAAGAGGGGTGAAAGTGACGTACAAACAGTAATGGTGCAAATTTTACAAAACAAAAAAAAAAGAAACGATAAAAGAAAAGAAGGGATGAAGAAAAGGAGTTTCAAATCTGGCCAGAGCTTTCTGAATCTGATCTGCAAACATATGTTCTCCCCAAAAATCAGTCTTCCTGTCATGTGGACTTCTACTTAACAAAGTACCACAAGCAAGGCCGGACGCTGGGCTAAGAGCTAACACCATCTACTTGGTGTTTTCTGCATATGCACCAAAGCAATTCACATTAATGACATGAAAGTGCACTTAGCAGACAACTCAGGTTTTCAAATTAGCAGGAGACAAGAGAGAATGGACACAGACCAAGGAGCAAACCGTATTACCAAATGTACTTTACACGTTTATCCGGTTAAGTGTAGCTTAGTCTTGATGATTTATAATGCTGGTTCCTACTCCGTTTTGTAAGCATAATAAAGTCCCATAATCTCAGCCTTCCCCCACAGCACCCTGCTATTAAATCTTTGTTGAGTGGTGCGATGAGACCCCTCTGGCTCAAAGCCCTCCCCGCCCCCTGAGGGAATTGGCAAGAAATGATAGGGTTTGTGGATTAGTACAATGAAAGGTTCTCTGTGCTTTTCCTTCAGTAAATATATATTTTGATAATCTGTCTTCTGCATCAGAGTCCCAACAGCACTGGAGGGCTCACTCCCCTCCCTCCCCAGCCTCCAGGAAATCACAGCAAGGCTAGGGCCAGGCAGGTGGCAGCCGTCTGTGGCTCCAGCTCAAGAGTGGGATTTAAGTTTGTCTTCACCTTTGCCCCGCTTCCTTCAAGCAAAGTTCGTATGTAATTTACTTATACATACAGGATTACAGACTCGAAACAAACAGTATCAGGAGACAAAGAAGAGAAATCTCTTCTGTGTGGGTGTCACCTTGTCCCTGGATATCTTTGGAGGTTGTTTTGTCAAACTCTAAATCAAATCTGTGTCTCCGGAACAGTGTTGACATTCCAAAACACCTCTAAGATTCAGATTCCTGAGTGCTTGCATCTCCCTCCACCCCTGCATCCTTCCCTGTACCACTGTCCACAAGTCCAGCTCACACTGCTGTCTAACTTGCAACCTGATCTTCACCTACAGTGGCTTGGTTCGGGCAAGGCTTATTTAGCAGGGTTATACTAGGGTTTCAAGCCTTTTGATATGAAATGGCCAGCGTCTACTAGGGAATCCTGGTCAAAGAATCTGTATCATGACCTGGGGACAAAATTCACCAAAAGAATAGATGTGACATCACCAAGAAATCCTGCAGATGAGGGAAAGAGAGCCAAGGTGGGTTTTCTCGGGCTTTCTCACAGCAGAGCCGGGAAACGGCCAGAAGCCTGTGTGACCTCCCGGGGCCTCAGACCATCAGGCACCTGTCTTCGGCCTTGCAAATCGAGTCATATGACTTCTTTCTTCTCTAACTCTGCTCTATATTTAAGCACTGCAACATGCTACTCAGGATTCACTCTTCCTTCACACAAATTATTCATGGAAATACCTCCAGGTTATAGTCTAGCTGGACAGAGCCAAACAGCTAAGTAATGGCAACAAGATTAACAGAAAGGAAGGAGTCCACATGGATCAAAGAATAACTGGAAATTCCTTAAGACTCTAGGAGACACACAGAAGAGGAAATGGGGCAGATGGAGACAGGAAATTACGAGTCTTTGAGAATGACATGAACCAGAGGCAAGACAGCAAAGACATAAGCAGGTGGATAAAGTTAAAACAGAACCAATGAAAAGAGTCAACCAAAAGAGAAGAAAAAAGAAATGCCAGTACCCTCTGGGTGCTTTGTCTGCAGAGAGGTTTTGAAGCAGGTGGTATCAAGAGAGTCCACTCTAGCAGCTGGAAGAGAGGCCAGGTGCACTGTCCCCTGATTTCCACCAAAACCATCACATCACCTTGTAATTAAAATCCTCCATGTGTCTTTAATCTTCTCCAGAGCAGACTGGAAGGCTAATTCAAATTCAACTTGCACGCCTTCATCTAATGTAGATTACTGCACTCTCTGCTCTTCACTCTCTGTCTTCCACTCTGGGTTTACACCCCAACCCCACCAATACAAATGCACACACCAGTGCTTCTCAACCTTCCTAATGCCATGACCCTTTAGTACAGTTCCTAATAACGTGGTGACCCTCAGCCATAAAATTATGTTTATGCTATTTTATAATTGTAATTTTATTACTGTTATGAATCATAATATAAATATCTGTGTTTTCTGATGGTCTCGGGCAATCTCCGTGAAAGTGCTGTTCAACCTCCAAAGAAGTCTGGACCTACAGAACCACTGGCATACACACACACCATCATCTTTATCAACACCATCACCGCTATCACCATCACCACCACCATCAGCACCATCATTCTTTAGCTTTATTTACTCTTTTGTTTTGTTTTCCGAGACAGGGTTTCTCTATGTAACAGTCCTGGTTGTTCCTGGAACTCACTTTATAGACTAGGCTGGCCTCGAACTCACTGACATCTGCCTGCCTCTGCCTCCCAAGTGCTAGGATTAAAGGGTATGTGCCGTCACTGCCTGGCATATTCCTTTGATCTTTTGATACACAGGAACAAAGCTCATCAGGTCTATCCTTCTCTGGCATGATTCAGTAATTCACTTTTGTTCTCTTACCTTGAATTAAAATGTTGTGGTCCCGTGTGAATACAGGCCAGATCCCAGCACTCTGAAAGCCTTGGATCAAGAGAGGCCAAACATTTTTATTACTTAAAAAAAAAATTATGTAACCCATAAATATTAGGTGTCCCATTCCATACCGTGTTCTGCAGATGCCATTAAGATCAGATGAGACTGAAGTAATGTCTTTGGTTTGTCTTCTGATTGATGAGGCTGAGCATAAAGAAACTATCTGGCAGACACTCTATAAAAAGTGCATCCTCACGAAGTAGATGCAGAGTTTACTTTTCAACACTTAAATTTTAAAACAACATTAGGATTGGGGGTGTAGCTCAATAGTGAAAAGACTGCCAAACATTTATGATCTCAAATACCACCAGGATGAAGGAATGAACAAATGAATGAATGAAATGTAATCTGAAACAGGACAGACAACCCGTTCACCTTAGAGAAGATTCCTCACTAACTCAGCATATACTAAGCAGCATATGTTCACAGATTTTATGCAAATGTAAGCACTATTCTACATGAGTGTAAAGGGTCATGTAATGTACCAGTCATCCACTTAAAAACAGTATCTTACTAACTTTCTGTATTTAATAGGATTCTCCGATAAACTTGGTGGAATACTCCTATAATCCCAGCACTTAGGAGGCAAAGGTAAATGTATCTCTGAGAGTTTGAGGCCGGCCTGATCTACACAGAAAGTTATGGGCCAGCTAGGGCCATATAATAAGGTCCTGGATTTTCACAAAACCCTATGTACTAAGGAAAAGAGTCATTAAACAAAGTCAGTTTAATGTATATGAACTGGCAGAATAAGCAAATCCATAAAGAAGACTAATTCATACCCCAAAGAAAGAGAGAATTCAGAAGCTCGCAGTGTGAACATTGGCTAAAAATCTGAGCCCCTCCAACCACGCTGGCAGGAGTACAAAGTGAGATAACCATGTTGGCAAGGAGCTTGGAAGAGTGTCTACACACAGGCATGACCTCCCTCCTCACCCTACTCAATACCCTGCACCTCTACTCCCGTGTCATCAAGCAAAGAAGATTATAGCATATACTAACATAAAGGTAGGTAGCCCACTACAACTTAATTCAGAATAAAAAAAAAAGAGAAAGTAACCAAATGTCCAACAAAAAAAAACAAAATAAATTACAGTACAGCCATACAACAGTAACAGTAGTTGAACATACAGAATACTGCTCAACAATGGAAAAATAACAATAGCAACAAAAGTAATTTAAAACAGCATGGAAGTGTTTCCTTGACACACAGTGTAAAAGGCCCTGGGGCAGAGGAAAAAATTCATAGTGTATCACAGTGTATGGTCCCATTCACAGCAGGCTAAAGGAATCTATGGTTAAAGAACTTAAAAGACCCGAGTACTTCTGATGGAGATTAATGATGAGGAAGAGGCAGAGAGGACTGTACAGTAAGAGAACATCTACTGTGAAATGGGTGCAGTACAAAGTGTGTGCATTTTCCCATAATTAATCAAATTGCATGCTCATGACTTCTTAGTTTTATCCTATGTAAATACTGCATTAAAATATAGACTTAACCAATTGCAAAAGATATTAGCTCTAATTGGTTGACATGTGTATCACGGTTATATGAGTCAACCACTGTGGGATTACTTCATGTGTATTCTAGGCTCAAGCAAATGAGTCAATACACTGAAGATAATAACAGACAGGTTTCCATCATTCCAGAAAGAAGTGACAGGAAAAATAGAAGGATGTGTCTGGGCTGAACTGGAAATATCAATACAAGCACGGGGTTTTTGTTAGAGTTCAAGGAGTGTGTGTGTGTGTATACTACAAATATTATTAGCATATTTGCATATGTCCTAGTTCAGTTAGCTGAGCGCTCTATAGACAATAAGATATAGTACTGTCATGTAGTCCTTCTACATATGTTGTTTTTAGCCAGTGGCTTAGCAGAATAGAGCAAGACAAACATTCCAAACAGACAGAAGAGGAAAGAAAGCGGTGTCATGGAGAAGTCACATAGCTGCTGCAGGAGATAGATGTGCCCCAAAACCTTACTAGTAAACCACAAGCCTCGTGGTAAAATATAAAATAACAAAAATGGATTCACTTAAGATGTAAGAGCTAGCTAAAAATATGCTTAAGCTATTGGCCAAATAGTATGATATACATACCATGTTTCTTTAAATGAGTCTGGATAGCACATTACCCTACCAAAAGCTAATAATGCTAATAATCACCAAGAGCACACTGATTGCAGGACAGTTTTCATTTGTCTCAGAAACAAAGCAAGTCCCCATAGACAATGACAGAAACATATTAAACAGACACCAAAGGATATCACCTGAAGCCATTCTCATTGGCTAAATCTAGCACAATAAATATATCAAAATATTCATAGTGAGCTAGGTGGGCAGTTCAGTGGTATAAACCAATCTACCATAAGGCCTTGTGTTTGATTCCCAACATGCAAAGACAGATAAATGATGGAAGGAGGGATGTATGGACAGACAGACAGATGATTAATAAATGGACGGACAGGCAGACAGATAATTACATGATGGATGGATAGATGGGTAGATGATAGATAGATAGATAGATAGATAGATAGATAGATAGATAGATAGATAGATAGATGATACATATATACATATAATGAACTATGAATCTCTGAACAAAGTAATCTAAAAATCAATGATGATACAAATAAATAAGAAAACAAATAAGGAAAGAAATACCAATAAGTCATCAAGTAGCAAAGATTATGGCATGACAATAGAGAAAAACAGTGGTCGAAGTTTCGTGAAGTTGAGGTACAACAGTATCTTCTCATGAATTATCCTTGCACTGTATAGGAAGGTGAAACAGTAAGTCACATTAGACAAGATTGGTAGTCACCATGGAAACAAGTATTCAGTGTTAACATCACCATCACTGGAACAAACTAATACCATTTACTTCCAGATACAATGAATAAGAAGGATGTAATATCCTACTGGTGTCCCTGCCACAGCACAGAACCTGAATGTTGCCATGAGGAAACAGACAAACCTACTCTGGTGGAAATACTACAAAGTTTGTCAGGCACCCTCGTCAAAAATACAAAGAAAGGTGGAGAAAGAATTCCTGATTGAGTAGATCAGTCAGAGAGATGTGGAGATTAAATATCACATTTGATCCTGTATTCAGGATGAGGCAAAACAGAAAAAGTTATAAAGGACATACTGGAACAAGTTGTTGCAATTCAATATGGGTTACAGATTAGACATCAGTAATAATGAAATGAATATTAATTAGAAATTTGGTGTTAAATGAATTTTAACTTTCTTGAGTCAAGTAACTACACAGTGATCAGAAGAATAGATGGGTCCCTAGGAAATACACAAGCTGTATTTCAGGGATGTGATATTCTGAAACTACCTTCAAATATTAAGAATATAATGGCAAGCAATGGAGGAAAAGAGAGCAAAGAAGGGAGATGCAAGGAAAAGAAATAATACAAAATGTAAGCAATTGGCGAGCCAATCAACTAATACAGAAGAACTCTTCAAATGACTTTGTAAGGTTTCTGTACATTTAAAATAGTAACATAATAAAGGTTATCCTAAAAATCTCACAAAATGACAAAAATAGGTAAATGAGCAATTATACATCATTTAGCCAGTGCGGTAGGTAGCACATGCCTCAAATCAGCATCCAGGAGGCAGAGTCTGGGGAATCTCTGTGAGTTCGAGTCCAGCAAATGATATAGAGTTAGACCATGTCAAAGGAGGTAGGGGACAGATGGTTCTAAAAAGGAAGCCTTTTCAGAAAGAAGGAGTGTAGAGCCTAATAAAGTTGCTCACTGCACCCCCTCTTGAAGAGATGAGCATGGTTCACCCCCTCTTGAAGAGATGAGCATGGTTCACCCCCTCTTGAAGAGATGAGCATGGTGCACCCCCTCTTGAAGATATGAGCCATGGTGCATCCCCTCTTGAAGAGATGAGCATGGTGCACCCCCTCTTGAAGAGATGAGCATGGTGCACTCTTTAATAAAGAACTCTGTTTATCTGGATTCCACCCAAGGCTGCCACAATAATCTGCTCAGGAAAGCTTGTTAAAAATGAAACACCCATTAAAATCTTACACAAACATAGTCTAGGAAAACAGTTGGAGAACAACTTGTCTAATAAATATATTTCCTGATCATCGTTAGTGGAAGGAAGACTGTGTGGGCTAGGGAAAAATGAGAGAAGGCAAAGGAGAGACCCGCCCATAGGGATTTGGGAGCTGCAGTAACTATAAATAATGAGTGAATAATGCCACGTGGTCACCATAAGGAAGAAACTGCATGGTTTGCTGGTGGTGTAGCCAAGCCCACCAGCCAACATAGTACGCCCCTGCTTGGTATCTGGACGCCCTTGGTACCCATGAGGGATCAGTGCAAGTTCCCTAGAGGGTGCCAAACTCCCAAATGCCTTTCCCTAATATAAAATGGCATAGAATCTTCATGTCCTCATAGGCGCCCTCCTATATACTCTAAGTCATCTCTATTTCCATGAGATTTACAATCTAAATGCTAGGTGAGGGGTTATACACATTATGTAGTGAATAAGGACAAGAAGGAAGAAGAAAACCTGCACAAGTAAACAAAACATTTCTCAAATACTTTCGATGTACACCTGCTTGCACTGAGAGACACAGCACGCACAGATATCAAAGATAACTCTATTTTAAAGGAGGAATAGAGTCTATAAACCAAGTTTCAGCTTCATTCGGCCATTACATTAAACATGCTGGGCTTCCGTGGGTGTTAGATTTTCCTCTTCTGATAAACGCACAGTGATATGTCCTGGCAGCCTTAGTAGGAGGCCAGTGAAGTCCCAGCACTGTGCTGGGCTCAGCTGATGCAAAGATGAATGAAGACACAGCTCCAGCCCTTCACAGGCCGAGAGTCTAATGATGGAGGCAGGAAATGAACACCGTGGTGAGAACTGTAGATTCAGATATTACGCAGTAAGCTCTTGGGACATGGCTCAGTGGAAACACCCATGGGGAGCCTCTGTGAAGCCCTGGACTTGATATTTGTGTTGACTAATTCTTCTGTCAATTTAACACAAACTAGCATCATCCAGAAAAAAAAAGAGTCTTACTGAGAACGTCTCCATTGGCCAGTAGGCAAGTTTGTTCTGCATCTTCTTGATTCATGATTAATGAGACAACCTAGTAAACTGTGGGTGGTACCACCCCTGAGCAGGTGGCTCTGGGTGCAATAAGAAAGCAGGCTGAGCAAGCCATGGGTGCAAGCCAGTGAGCAGTACCCCTCCATGCCCTGCATCAGCTCCTGCCTCCAGGTTCCTGCCTTGGTTTCCTGTTGTGACTTCCTGGTTGATTAAGTATAAACTGTGCGAAGAAATAAACCTTTTCTTCCCCAGCTAGTTTTTGGTAATACTGTTTTATCAAAGCAATAGAAAAATAACTAAGACAATACCCAACAACCGTGATAATAAACTAAGTGCTAGAACTTAATGAGTGGGCATTTGAAAGAACACAAAAAGGGGCCTGATTTAGACAGAATCAGGGAAGGTTTCTCTAAAGAGATGATATTTAAGCCAAAATAAATCAATAGACATTTACAATCTTAGAAAAATATTTAAAAGGGGTTTTATTTTATTTAGTCATTTAATATTTCATTTTATTCCTAATATCACAGTAAAAAGTAAGCAAAATTATATGCATATATGTATATTTAGATATATGTGTGTATATGCACATGCGTTCATACATGCACATATACTCCCAATTCACTCTTAACATATTCAACACTGAGGTCACCCCAGACAACCATTCTGGAATTTTTACAAAAGTATCTCTAATCAGGAGCATCCAACATGTCACCCTGAAGCAGTGTACATCACAGGTGTGTACAAATGCGACCCAGCGTACTTGTAGATGACCCCATCGTGTCTCTAGGTCATAAGGTTAGACGCCCCTGCTAGATTTTCTAGGATTTCAAGTGGACAGAGTAAAATAATTGGAGGCAAAACCACAAAGGCACAAACTGGCAGGGAAAAATCAGAACCGGAAGAGTGTGAGGAGCGGGGAAGCGATAGGCACTGCTTACCTGTCAGCTGGCATTGATGGATCTTGTGCTCTGTGATGTCGCTCAGTGACTCAAACACCTGGAGGCAGCTGTCACAGCTGTGTACAGCTTCGTCCTCCAACTCCTCGCCGTCTTCTGGCCTCTTCTTGCAGTCTATGGCTTCTCCATCCTCAGTCTTGTCTTCAAGTTTACAGCTGGGGTCTGAAAGACAATCAAGACTCTAAGTGTGGGTTTTAAAGACAGGTTCTTGTAAAGTAACATTTCATCTTCTTGCAACCAAAACCAGAAACACTAGTTTGCTTGGGAGCTGCAACAGAGAGCTTGGCTGCTAACTGTACTGCAGAAGGATCACACGCGTCCGTGGTTATTATCAGTCACGCTTTTCTCCCCACGCCATGGCCCTTTTCATACACCTGCTACTCAGAGAAAACATGCTTAAACTTCACTTTCTCTT
>NC_022020.1:7860033-7878262 GCF_000317375.1 Microtus ochrogaster
ATTAAAGGCGTGCACCACCACCACCCGGATCACTTTGTCTTTTTATATCCGCCGTTTAGGAGTTTTTCATTAAAAGAGAAAAATAAATCACTTTTAAAATAAACAGTCTTCATTGCAAAGGGAAAAGAAAGTACTTCCAAGAACGAGCCCCTTTCTGCTAAATATATTCTTTCAAGGAAATTACCAGATCATACAAAAGCCTAGAATCATTTAAGCTAATTACCAAAGGCAAGAAATTGACCTTTGCTTACAAAGTGATCAAAACGCACAGTTACTCCATTATCTGTGATGCAGCGATAGCAAAGCAAGCCCTCCCTCCCAGCCAAGCATCCTTCCAGGCCCAAATGCAAGCCAAACAGCTTGCTCTGCCTTTGAATTTCCAAATTATAGAGGATAATATGAACAAGAATTATAATTACTCATCACTAAGACAGCATTCATTATCAGTGTGGCAAAGCTATGTGTTGTACAAACTAAAACAGTCCTATCTGTGCCCTAGCGTACCATGCAGATACTGCGTTTCCTAGAAGTTCCATGTAGAGATTATGCATGTTGTCGTCACTTGATTCACTACAGAGAACTACCTAGTTCAGTCACCAAACCCACCACACACACAAACACACACGTATGTATATATGTATGCAAGGCAAAGAAGACAAGTACTTCCCTAAACTACTAGTGCCTTTGCTTTCCTCTGGAGAAATGGGAAAGGGAGCGGTGTGAGAAAAGAAAAGGGGAGGGAGGCAGGCAAGGAGGGAGGAACAGGAGCTATGCAGAATAAATTAGGACCATGTCATCAATGGCTTAATTTGGGTGGGTATTCGTTTCTAATAATAGAAAAGTCCTCCACAAGCAGGTATAAACTGTATTCCCAATCAAATCCAGATTTTTCTTTTCTTTTCTTTTCTTTTTTTTTGTAAAAAAGTCTCAGATAGCCAAGGCTGTCCTTAAATTCACTATGTAGCTGAGAATATCCTTGAACTTCCAATCTTTCTGCCTCCACCACCCCAGTGCTAGGAGAAGAGGCAGGTAGCACCAAACCTGCTTTGTGTAGTGATGGAAATGGAACCTATGGCTTCGTACAAACTAGACAAGCATACTATCAACTAAGCTACGTCCCCAGTCCAGACTTTCTATTTTCTTTGAGACCTTGTCTAATCAATGAAAATTACAAATGGGCTGTTTCAAAGTACCTAAGATAATGTATACTACATAATCTAAAGCCACATATTCAATGACTATCATATTAATTTTAATAAATAGACTACATTGGATTATATAAACATGAGACATTTAATATCATTGAATATTATAAATGCTACAACCAAGAACCCACAAGACCCAACATTTGCCAATCTTTCTCAGAAAGTCCATAGAGGGTGGCACTTTACCCTCCTAGATGGGAGGGGCCGCTGGTTAACCCGCAGGTTGCCTGCTTCCGAGAACCTACAGCATGCCCTTCTCTATCTGTTCAAAGATTCCTTTGAATTAGAAATAAACTTAACTTCATCAGCACCTTCAAATTATTTAGACAAACCAAAACTGAGTTCTTTTCTAATGTAGAGAGTAACCTCACCTGGTCACGGGAAAAGGCAGGAGCTCATCCCAAACAGCAAGTGATTTTGAGTCTGTCTGTTTAAAACCAGCTCTGTATTTAAGGAATTGGTAATTTGGGTTGATTTTCCATCTGGAAAATTATTACCTCAAGACCCTCCATACAACCATCTCAACAGTCTGGGTGTTTCACTGGTCCTCTGGGGCGGGGTGTGACAAGATCCTTTGCGGGTCTTGCTCTCTAGCGAGCCCAACACCATTTCCAGGTGAGTGCTTAGCAAATGCTATTTAGTGGAAAGAGAATGCCTTAAAGGGGAACAGGTCCTTTCCTTGTACTTTGTCTGTAAAATAGGAACAGATCAGTTTCCTCCAAATGTAAAAAGCATCCACATACGCTTACACTCTCGAAGACTGACACGTTATGACCCGCCAAATTGGCATTTCCTGCCTTCAAATGTTCCGTCTGGAGTTACAGACTCAACGCTTTGGTAATGGTCCAAAGATCTCCCACAGATGAAGCCAAGTAGGAATAGACTGCCAACCCAGAGGGCAATTCAGAAAAATAAAATAACTGTCCCATTTGGGCAAATGACCCGCACCAGCAAATGCTTGCTGGGGGCAGGATGCACATGCTGAATAGTCTTCCTTCTTTAGCCTGAGTTTTCAGTTTCTGACAAACCTGACTGCACTCCGGAAAATGTGGGTGCTGGCTGAACTTTAATGTATTTAGATGCCATGCATAGGCTTACAGACCTATTTGTTTATAAATATGGAGACTGAATATTTTAATATGCACAGAAAAAAGGGTAAAAAGTCACCTGATATTGGATTTCCCCTCTGTATACTGTGAATATCATTGGTTAATAAAGAAACTGCCTTGGCCTATTGATAGGGCAGCATAGAACAAGGCAGGGGAAACTAAACTGAATGCTGGGAAAAAGAAGGTGGAGTCAAGTGAGAAGCCATGTAGCCCCTCCAGAGACAGACACTAGAGACAGACCCTAGATGGAATTTTATCCAGTAAGCCACAGCCATGTGGCGATACACAGATTAATAGAAATGGGTTAAATTAATATGTAAGAGTTAGCCAATAAGAGACTAGAGCTACTAGGCCAAGCAGTGATTTAATTAGTACAGTTTCTGTGTGGTTATTCTGGGAGTCTGCGCAGCCAGGAACCAACAAGCAGCCTCCCTCCAACAGTCAGTCACCTTCCTCACTATTCAGCAATCTGAGTATTTTATAAAAATCAAATATCAAAGATACCAAACGAATATTAATGGACAGGGCTTCTGCTCTCCACACGAAAGAGGAGCCCAGCCTGTGCTTCCACCACCCTTGCTGGTTACGAGAGGGAGGGTCATTTTAAGACTAATAAAAATGTTTTGCCTGCACTTCTGAGTTTACAGATAGGAGCCTTCAGGGACTAAAGTCAGTCAAGCTTATTCACTTCTGCTGCAACTTTAGGATTCATGCTCCAGCCAACTGGCGGATTTGTTTTTAGGTCAACACTTAAGTGGGACCCTCTGGGAGGCGGGTTCGATTATAGCCTATGAGGCCTCCGTGTGGGGAGCACCAGATTCTCAGTCTCCTTCCTTGTGAGACATTCTTCCCCAGCCTCCACTGGCTCGCTCGCTCGAGGAATTCTTTCTTGGCCATTCAAAAACTGTGTTTATTTGTGTGAGGGGTTTCTGTTCCTGATGCCACAGGGTGCAGGCGGCTTCTAGAAAGTGCCTGCACTGTCAACCACTTTCTTTCCCACAGGTGGCTACACTTCAATAATTGCACATGGCCTTAGTGATGGAGTTTTTATAAAGTCCTTTGAGAACCAATCATAAAAAATAATTGTATTACTCTGCTAGTCACTCAAACTCTGACTTCAGCCTAAGGGTTATAAACGGGAGACCCAAGCCTGCAAGTGTCGCCCTGCCCCCAGCACGACTGCCTGAGGGACATTCATTCTTCCAACCACACTGTTGCCTATAAACCGCCACACAGGGCAGGATGTTAAAATAGCACCCCCTCAAGTCCCCAAAGCGAGACTGCAAAGCACGCTGTACCTCTGGAACCTCTTCCTCCAGCTGCCCCAAATGATGCTGCTCCAACATGTGGCATCCATCACAAAAGGTCTTACTTGCTGACCCAACTTTCCAGCTCATCCTTCCAAAGGGGGGCTGTGGGAGCCTGGATTTATAGTGTTCTGATCTGAACTAAAGGTTGGCTTTTGGAATAGAGGCACAGTTGTTATTCCTACAATAAATGGCAGCATTCTGTTTCCAGTTTTCTTAACATTACCTACAAATGAGGATCTGAGAGAGGCCTGATTTTCCTCTCATTATGGTCTCTGGCAGGTACTTCTTTCCTTCCTCCTCTTCTCAAGGACTGTTATTGCTTTAACTTGGTTTAATAAAATTACAACTTTGGGAAAATGAAAAATTGCCCTGGCTTGAAAGTGTTGGGGGCAATAAAGGCACGGACTTCAATTAATTTCAAGTGTGGGATCAGTTTAAGGCCAAGCAGCAGAAATTCTATTCTGTCCATGTAAAAATGAGGTTTCACCACATATACTTTTTTATAACCTATATAAAAGTCAAGTAAAAGTAATGACTACCTAAAAGCCATCTCAGTGGAATGGCAGGGACTATCTAAATGCTTGAAACTCGTCTTACATATTCCCCCTCTTTGCAGCAAGGATGCCATGCCTGATCAAAGTTAAAATGTCAAACTACTAAGAAAACAGTCCAAGTTCTGAGCCATTCTGCTGCCTGGAAATGGACCTCCTTCCAAGCCACTTTTGCATGGAAAAGCACCAGCAAAAGAAAGAAAAATGAAGAGATCATGTGGTTATAATTATTACCAGGCAAGGAATATTTCTGCAGCTCAGTGATGAAGTAAAACTCTGTCGCTCTCGTCTCCCAATAGTGTCCATCGCAAAACAACTGCCTCATTAAATCTCTGCAGTAAGATTAATATGCCGTAGCTGCACTACATTTATAACTTGCTACTCTATAAAAAGCACATTTAATGGTAAGAGCCAGAGCTGGGACACAAAGTATTACTATAAAAACTTCTGGCAGCGAAAAAAGAGCACAGGCCTTGGTCCGTCGTTGCAGGAGATATAAATGAGGCTTTCCCTGGTTAATTCCATGAAGTCCTACCTTAAAAACCAGACTCGGCTTTTATGAGGGTGGCAGAAACACAAGATTCTAGTGATGCCATAAATATGAATGCAGGAAGGTTACTTAGTGTCGGAGGCTAGTGAGCCATGAATGAACCCAAAAAGTTGCACGTGTACACAGGCGTGCAGACTTCAACCTGGACCACTTCCTACCAGTTTATTCTCTCAGGCACAGCCAGCTTCTTATCCAATGGAAACATGGTGTGAACTGTTCAGTCTTAACCAACACAGTACCAACTCAAAAAAAAAAGCATACGGGTTTATTTTTTAACTCTAGATTTTATTGTCATGACCACAACCATGGGGAACTTAATCATTTAAAGCTATAAAAACTAAATATTCAGGCTGGATAAATGGCTCAGAAGGGTAAGAGCACTGAGTGCTCTTCTAGAGGTCCTAAGTTTGATTCCCAGCCCACATGGTGACTCAAAACCATCTATAATGAGATCTGGTGCCCTCTTCTGGCACTCAGGCAAAACACTGTATACATAATAAATAAATAAATAAATCTTTTTTAAAAAATCTAACTATTCAAAAATGTGGTTCCAATATTACAGAATAGTGGGACGATAAAGATGTAAAGGTTTGCTCCATTACTCATTATCCAAGGATGAGTCAGTTAAGATACCTCAGTAAGATATGTCAGGCCCTGGACACCAAATCTGATGACCTGCATTTGGTCCCTGGGACCCATATGATGAATGCAATCTATAGCACACAGGATTCCAAGCACACACACACGCACACATGCACACACACACACACAACACACCCACTAAATATACAATGTAATATAATTTTTAATGAAAAATGAAAGTAAGGATACCTTCGACAAAGACTTGGCATTAAAACCCATGTCTTACTTGCAGGAGCACTGTGGTAATTAAGTAAACTAAAAATTCATATAAATACATTTCACACCCATATCTTCCATAAAGCACTACAAAACATGACCCAAAATTTCAGGTTAACAACCATTTTGTGCCAAGTGATAATTAATGATCTAATCTTAAAATCATATGTGGGTTGGAGAGATGGATAAAGCCCTTATCAGAAAGCAAGAGGATCTGAGTTCGAATCCCCAGAACTCACTGAAGAGTCAGATGCAACTGCAAGAGACTGTAACACTAGTGCACTCCCAAGCAGATACTGAAGAGAGATGCTTCTGTATCCAATAGATACAGAAGTGGAGAAATCTCAGAAACCCTTTGGGCTAGCTAGCCTGGGGTGACAACAGAAATACAGCCAAGATGTGCTGCTCCAAACATGGTAGATAAGGACAGATACCTGAGGTTGCCCTTTGATGGGGGAGAGTCTTCTGTTTTGTGTTAATTTCACTGGTTAAATAAAGAGACTGCCTTAGCCCTTTAATAGGACATAAAATTAGGTAGGCGGAGTACAGAACAGAATGCTGGGGAAAAAAAGCTGAGTCAAGGAGTCGCCATGATTCTCCTACCGGACACAGACGCAGGTTAATATCTTCGTTGGTAAGACACCTCGTGTTGTTACAGGGATATTAGAATTGGGTTAGTTCGATAAGTAAGAGCTAGCCAATCAGAGGCTGGAACTAATGGGCCAGGCAGTGTTTAAAAGAATACAGTTTCCATGTAATTATTTCGGGTATAAAGCTAGCCGTGCGGGCGGCTGGGTGGCGGGACACAGCCCTGCTGCTCCTATTACAACAGCCCTTAACCTCCATACAAAGTACATGAGCCTGGGACAAACACACCTTCATTTATACACAGGGTCACAGAAGTGCATGGACACACATTGTATACACACACACAAATAAATAAATACATAAATGAAGTCGTCTATGTTGCTGACATATTTAGGAGCCGGAGAAGAAAAGCAGGGACTGTTTACAGGGAACCATATCGGGAAGTACCCTTCCCACACAGTCTTCAAACCATGCTCTAAGCTTTCATTACTTTCCCCCTGAACAGAAGGAGGGGCCATCTTTAGGCTCTGATGAGGGGTTAACAAGAAGCAGAAAACCTTCCCGGTGGTCAAGAACTAAAAGTCAGGGTCACTGCTCTGAGATTTCTGGGCTCTAGATACGCATTCTAACCTGAAATCCCCGAAGATGCGAACAGCTCTGAGGCAAATGAGTTGAGCCCTGTTACACAAAGGCAAGGAAGCCTTAATGAAGGCATACAGCACACCAGACTGGGCAGCCAGCCGTCAGCCACACACTTATCTGCTGGCAGCTGCCAAGTCAAGGTAAACAAGCAAACAAAACAAAAACAGAAGTAATCAGAGGGGAGACTAGACTCAAGATCCCGGAGCTGTGGCCTCGGCTTGGAGAAGACACAGAGATCCCGCGTACATCATGGTTAAATACCAGCGGGTCCGTGTACAGCGCATGCGCTCAAGGTCCAGACTAGGTCCAGACTCCGCTCTAGGGGCTGGGATTGTTCTCTGGTCAAAAGCATGGATTGCTCTGACAGAAGACCAGAGCTTAGTTCCTAGCACACACGGGGGGCAGCTAACAACCGCCTGTGACTCCTAGGGGACCTGACACCCACCTTCTGACCTCCTCAGACACCTGAACTCACACAGACACCTGAACTCACACGCACATGCCAAATACAGACTCACACACATACACGCTTTGCAAAATAAAATAGATTGGTAAAAATTATATTTCTCTCTTCAGTCTGGATAGGTGGTGCACATCTTTTATCTCAAAACTGAAGGGTCAACAGTTGAAGGGTTTCAAGTTGGTGATCAACCTGGGCTACATAGCAAGATCCTGTCTTAAAAAAAATAATCCTCTTTTCTTAAATGTTAACTTTCTACCTACTTTATTCTCTGAAAGTTATGAATTATGAAGCTGTTTTTTAAAGGGATGGGGGAAAACTACTTTCACACTTACATTTACATGTTCCTTTTGTCTACAAAAAAACAAAACAAATAAAACAAAAACAAACAAAAAACACCTTTAGGGTAGAAAAGATTGCTTCTGCATCACAACAAATCACTGCTGGTATTTGGAACTTGTGCAGTTTTGCTCGACTGTTCTCAGGTCTCTCGGGCTCCCCGAAGAGCACAGAGGAGCACCACAGAAGCACCCTATCAAGAAGAATGGGCCAGACACGAGTTCATCTACTCACAACGGTGCTCCTTCTCCTTGTACAGGATGCGAGCGGGAGGAATTGAGCCCTGGAAGAAGTTAAAAATCATGCCTGCATGCACAGCGTGGAAACGACCTGAAAGCTACAATTCCAATCAGAAAACATAATCTAAACTCCCTACCTCCATTCTGTTGTTTTAATCATTTAATCAAAGGACCTATTGGAGATAAGCTATTTCAGTGATCCAACATTCAAATAAGAGAACCCGCATGGCCGCTCACAACTGTCTGCAACTCCAGTTCCAGGGCATCTAACACATCACACAGACATGTATGCAGACACAGCAACGATGTGCATAAAATAAAAACAAATTATTAAAGAGAGAGAGAGGTTACAAGTGTCGCCCTAGTTCAAGTCATCTATTTCAGGATGAGTCACAACGCCTGCCTTGTCTCATCTTCAGCAAGCAAACATTTCCTGGGTACCTTGGTTAAGACCCGGGGAGTTCAAAACCTAAGCTGAAGTTGTTCCTGTGTCCAGAGAGCTTATGATCTACCACCATTTACAAAGTGTTGGTCAGGAGCAGTTTCAGAGGTTTGGTAATGACTGTTTCAGCACTGAGAGTGGCTGGGGCAGACTGGGGTCACGTGAAGCTACAAAAGTCTCCTAGGACCTTGGGCCCTCTGGTCCATTTACCCAAGTTTGCCATCCAAAACATTTCCCCTGTATCATGGCATGATGAACATAGCAAACTCACCCTGGGAGAGAAAAAAATCAAACTCAGTGAGGTCAGAAGGAGGGCAACATGCAGCTAAGTAGGGACGGGCGCATCTTAGTCAGCACAGAGCGGCTTGTTAAGGGGCAGTAACCAAGAACACAAGTAGAACCCAGCTTCCCAAACCAAGAACGCAGATGTCAAAAGCGCATGCTACCTTCAAGAAAACCAAGTCTCTCTGCACTAGCCCAACAAGGGCGCTGTGATCACGGGGAGGAAGAGTAACTGGGAATGAGAGCACAGACATCATGAGCTTTGTGTGCCAACCTCAGCACCAGAAGCAAGCCGGGGGATGACAGATCCCTTCTAGAAAGATCTGCAGTAGTCACAGAGAGGATTCGCTAGCAAACCAGGAAACAGGGACCCCTGTGACTGCTACAACATAACAAGGAAAGAGGGAGACAGTACAAACCAAGGCCAGAGCAGAAAGGAAACAGGAGCTAGACGGCTGGTGGGGAACGATGGGGCACAGGCATGGGCAGTTAAGGACTTGCAAGTCAGTCATAGGAGCCAATCCTAGAGAGCAGGCAGAACCAGGCTAAGGACTCGCTCTCCTCAACTGGCTTCACAGGCCCAGATTTTTACTCTGAAACCATCTTCCCATATGCCTAAATGACAGCAAATAAACATCAAAGCCACCAAGGCAGCAGTCATACCAGGTAACTTCTAATCCGAGTACAAGGTATTTTAGGATCTCAGAAATCTTTAATGAGACTTGTCTTATTTTTCCATTTTATTTCAAACATGCATAAGGGCAAAGAAAAGAAATGCAAAATTTAATTGAAAACAAAATGGATATTGAATCTAATAGTTCCTTGATTCTGTTTTTTAATATCATTAAATGTTAAATATTAAATAGATAACATGATTCTATAAGCAGTTCACGATCCTTCCCAACAATATAAATCCATACATAGGGGCTGGTGATCGAGCTCAGTTGGTCAGGTTCCCGTCCGTCCTGCAGGAAACCCCAAAAGCTCCAGAACAGCATTAACGGGGCTGGGTGGCATCAGACACGTAGGAGCTTGGAGGCAAAATAATCGGGACTTCAAGGTCATCCCTGCCTACAGGAAGAGTTAGAAGCCAACCTATGACACAGGAGAAGACCTTGTCTGAAGAAAATGAAGCAAACTGAAAAAAGAAAACTCTATACAAAAGGCACATCAACAAGCCAATATGGTGTGATCCAGACAGACCCTCATCTCAGGATGATAGAACAGGGCTAGCCTTTGAACTTTCAAGAACCTTCTATAAGGGAATCATACTAACATTCCATGAAAAACTAAAATGCCAAATAACTATATTAAATGTTCTTTACAAGCATGCACAGACCCTTATATAAGGAAATACGAGAATCCATCAAGAATGATGACACGTATGTAAGCAAGTCAGAAGATAAAGATGGTGCAGAAGCTCAGACCCACATGGCCTAAGAAGAAAAAGAAGCAATCATCCTGCCAGCTGGTTTTCGAAACAAAGGTTATACAGTTTTTAAAAAATACTTCTTTTCTTGCTCTGATGTTACTCTGTCTTGGGGTATTTTTCTGTCCTTTTTGTTGTTAGTAGTGTGCTGATGTTGTAGTTTGTTTGGGGGTGTTTCATATTCGGTTTGCTTTGGAGAAACTTGGTTTATGTTTTTGTGTGACCCTTCTTTTCACCGGACTCATCTTCTGCCCGTCAGATGTCTTCCCATTCAGCCTGAGACATCAGACTTTTATGAAAGTCAAACAGTGAGCAGACTACATTCCATGCCCCTTCCATTTCACAGAAAAGAAGCGGGACACAGAGACGGTCTCAACAGTCGGCTATTCTAGCAGCGCTGCCTCTAGAGCAGAGGTTTCAACAGCTCAGACTCTAGTGTGGTGGGGAATAAGTGACTCCAAGGTGTGTGTGTGTGTGTGTGTGTGCGTGCGCGCGCGCACGCACTCTTTAGCATGCAGTGGGAAGGTCCGGAGTCTAAGAAATGTGTCTGAAAACTCTGAAAACAGCCACAAGCATAAATGAACTCTGTTATAAACTGCAATCTAAACATAAGAATTTGGGGGTGAGAATGAAGTTGTTCCCACTTCATCACAGAGCATCAGCTACAGGGCTGTTGCTACAAGCCCCCAAGGAGAACTGGGGCAAAACGTCTCCACTGTGTATATGGATGGTACCTTCTGGTGATTCTACCAATGGTTTCTATTTCTTGGTCATTGCAGAATGTCAGTCAAATAGTCATAATATTTCAAACAAGATGCTTACGCTTTATCCATGATTACTGAAACACTGTCTTAAGAGAGAGGTGTATAAACAATCAGCGCTGGCCTCTGCACACAGCAGTGCTTGCACAGGAGAGTTGTCCTTTCCTTCCCATGGTGAGAAGAGGGAAGGCTCCAAATTCATTCACAAAATCAACACAATACTACCGCTCGGTTCTCTTTATTCATAACTTTGTGTTACTCCTTTGTTTTGTTTCAGAACTTTGAATGTTCCTCTTCTAAACTTCAATGCTTTATCTGAAAGGCAGAGACAAAGGAATCTGTGTGGAAATTGTCAATACAACATTTCCGACATTCAGTATTCTGTTAACCAGACTCATTCCAACCTAGAACACGAAGTCTTTGGTTTTCCTTTTCCCTTCAGCACAGCTCTCTAATAAACTGGGTCCAAAGTGGAAAGCAAAGTGGTGGGCAGATGATTGCATTGCTAAGGCGCTCGCTGTCCAAGTAGCATAGGACCTGACTCCGGTGCCCAGAACCAGGCCGGGAATGATGGCACCACTGTAACCCTGTGTAAACACAGGGAAGGCTGGCCAGTCAGCACAGCCTAGTGAGCCATCTCCAGGCCAGTGAGAAACACTGTCCCAAAAAGAAGGTGGCTGTGTTTTTAGAGACAATACCCAAGGTTGTCTTCTGGCCTCACAGGTATGAGAAAGACATGAGAGCTCACGCAAGCGTGCGCACTCGCACATACACACATACATTAAATTAATAATGCAGAAAGTGATTCTAAGACAAACAGAAAAAGTTATTTTTCCTTTTCACCCTTATAGACAGGTAGCAGCTCAGCATTTGTGAGTGACATGGTTAGGGAAATGAGAGAAATCTAAACAAATGTTCTGATAACACAGCAACAAGAAAAGAAGAAAAATCCTATAAAATAAGGTTGTATATGTTAGCCATAGAAGACTGGAGCACAGCCCAAGCTTGTAGTTTGTGGGTTACAAGCTATTGCAGGCGACAAAACTGATGTTTAATTGGGAAAAAATTAAACCATTTTGTCTTCTTCTAGTTGGATTAATAAATATAAAAAAAGCAACCAACCCAGAATGTCTAAGTTTCCTTTAGCCTGATACAAAATAAGAAAAGTCACATGATCAAAAATAAACTACAAAAATAGATGATTATTGATCTGGTATCATTTCTTTGGCACCTTCCTGGAGGAATTGGAAACAAAGGAAATTAAACAGTATCATTTAAACTTTTTAACTTCACTTCTGAATTCCTAGAACACAAAATAATCCCTTGAATTTACAAATTGTATTTTTCTTTAGTTTTAATGCAATTTCTCTTCCGCAAAAAGGACCTTGAAAATGCAGTTTTTTCCTACAAAACTGGCAATCTTACCAAATGTACATTCAATCTGCATGTATCTGCAGAGCAGTAATAAAGACACTGGGTCAATTTGCATAATCAATACACAATTTACAGAGCTGCCCAGACAGAACCGAAAGCGAGTGTGGACGCCATTATCTTAGTCACTGTCGATTAATAGTTGTTTGTGAAACATGGTCCCATTCGCACGGTCTCAGCCTTGACTGGCAGGAGGCTGTGCTTACATATTAAATATTTTTACAGTATCTATGCCATTTAAATGCATTTCAACCAGGGTTTGGTAGCACATGGGAAATGGGATCAGGAATCGCAGGCCAGCCTGGGCTATGTAGTGTATCTGAAACAAGCCCCACCTACATGAAACCCCATTTCAAAAAAGGAAATATGGGGCTGGACAGGTAAGGACAGGTATACAGAAGACTTATTTGGTTCCCAGCACCCAGGTTGGGTAGCTTATCACCACCTGCAATGCCAGCTCTGCGGATCAGAAAATGGTAGCCTCCACAGGCCCCCACATTCAGCCACAGATACACACTAACTGATAATAAAATCTTTTTAAATAAAATAATGAGATAAAATAATTTTTAATCAGATAATCTCTAAATATGCACAAAATCAACCTGATCAGTTACATGGAGGTAAAAAATGCTGATAAATATCCATATATAGTCATCTATTCTCCACATAACAGAATCTGTGCATATGTGTTTAGAAATAGTTTTCAGTAAATACACACAGAAGTTCTTTCAGAAGATAATCAGAAAGCCCAGGGCTTACTCGCTCCTCTTTCCTTCACTCCCTCCTTTCTGTTTTCTTTCTGTATTTCTGTCTGTCTTCTTCATTTTGCTAGCATTTTACTAACATTTTTATACATGTATGTTGTGACTTTCCCATCTTATTTTCTGGGGTGTCGTAGGTGTGCTGCTGCTGCTGTCTGCCTGTGTTCATTGTCGTGCCTGGAAATCGAGCCTGGAGTCTCTTCTTGCTAAGCACCCTGTCACTGAGCTGCACTCGGCTGTCCTTTAGGCTGTCATTTACCTATCGTCTTAAAGGAGGAATAAGGACATGGCCCAGCCACCCCTGGTTTGTACCTGCAAATCAAGCTGGGTCTCCACCCAGCAAGCTGGCTGACCTTCATAGGGAATCATCAAGAGTAGGACTCCCAGGGGCTAGAGAAGAGGCTAAGAGCTTGTGCCATTCTTGCAGAGGACTTGGACAGTTCAGCACTGCCAGGAACTCCAGCTCCAGGGGGTTTGATGGTCTTTTCTAGCCTCAGCCAGCACCTACACTCTTGTGCACATACCTACACACCACACAAACACACTATACACATCACACAGCACACACACACATTAGATACACATAACAACACACACAAACCACTCACAATAAACATACCCCACATATAAACACACACATATACACACCCCACAATTAACATATACACATACCACACACTTACACACATGACACATACACACACCCCACACATACATATACACACGCGACACATACACACAACACAAACAATACACACACATATTTCACACATACATGTACACACACCACAAACCACATATACACAACACACACAAAACATAATCATACACACCACACACACATACATTACACACAAACCACCCACAACACACACATATACACACAGCATACATACACACACCACACACATATACACACACATACCCACATAACACACAATCACACCACACACACGCATGTACTGTTCAGCTCCTCGGCCTCTGGGTGATGATGGGGACAGTACTCCCCACCTCCATAGTCACTCAGAATTTTCTCAGAAGCCTTTAGTGACACAACTAGGAATCTGTCAGGTTCCCTTCCAAGACTTCTCCTAGGTGGCGATGACTAATACCACATCACACTGCTTTCTTGGAGAAGTTACATTCCTTTGTAACGGGGCACTGGAGGGGGGGGTATGGAACAGCTCTAAACACTCAAATGAAGAGGTGACAACAGAGGGACAGACCTCAGGCCTGCTGCAGAGATCCACCTCTTGGATTTGCTGCAGACTGGGTCTGGCTCATTTAGACGACAAGCGTATTTTCTAATGAGGAAACTTACTTTATACAGCTTCAGCCTTGGTAGATTGATGTGCCCAGTCCTTGAATCTCGCTTTTCTCTCCTATGACAAGGACACAATGATACCAGACCAAGGGTTCACTTAAGGTCAATGTCTCCAGATACAAACAGGTGCTCAGTGCCCACCCGCAAAGTATTATCCAGTATATGGTGAGCACAGGCTCTTCCAGCTCAGTGGTCACCTCCTACTGTGGACAACGGCTACGAAAACCCGAAACAAATGTTCAGTTTCTCTCATACTTTCTCCAGAAGGGAAAATATTTCCTTCTCCACTCAAGGAGGCTAGCTGCCACAAAAGTGTGTCACCTCATCCCTGAAGGATTGTACAAGAGAAAGAAACATAAAGAAGAAAATGAAACAAACAAAAACAACTCAAAGCATCACAGGACACTTCCTCGGGAGGAATCATCCAGAAAGCACAGTAATGGCCAGCTGGAGAGTTGCCAGGGCCCAGCCACCTGCGAAGCAGCTCAAGTTGGTTTCCTGGGTCAGCTAGCCTAGGGTCATGCCTACCATTTTGCTAGCAGGAAAATTGAGGCTTAGCAAATTTCGGTGAGTGGGATTTGATCATGAGTTCTAAGTGTGCAGTCCCTTCTGTGACATGTTGACTTGGCACACAGGATGAAGTTGAGGCACAGAGAAGATAAAAAAAAAAGTATACAAGAAAATGATATTCATATGGCTGCAGCAGTGCAGGAATCTAGAGAGATGGCTAGAGAAATGGCTCAGCAGGTAAGAGCATGTGTTGCTCTTGCAGAGGACCCAAGTTCCCTTCTCACACAGTGGCTCACAACCATCCTAAACTCTAGTTCAGGGCACCCAACACCTCCAACAACACCAGGGACATATGTGGCTCACATCTATACAAGAAGGATGAAGAGAACAACAACACAGAGGGGCAGACAGTGGTCTCACACGCCTGTAATTACAACACTTGGGAAGTAGAAACAGGAATCGGGGGTTCAAGTCAATCCTTACTTACTTAGTGACCAAGGGTAACCAGCCTGGACGACATGAGACCCTTTCTCACAAAAGAAGAGAGGGGATCAGAAGAGGAGTGGGAGAAAGAGGAAAGGGAAGAGACAGCAGCAGAAGTGAAGGAAGAAAGAAAAGGATCTGCAGGAATGGGACATCACAACTCCTTCAACCAGAGTGTGAAGGAACTTGGAAGGAAATTCCTAGAATTACAAATCAAGACCGAGATCATTCCTTCCTGATCGATCACTGAATCACAGAACTGCTTAGGACATAATATCTCAACTCTTGATCTTGAGGTTGGTGGGATGGGTCCCAGATGGTCCTCACCTCCCTGCCCCCAAGTTCCACTGTCAGGGTTCTCCCTCACCCTGCGGTGCCTTCCCTGCACAACAGTGTTCCTGGTCTCATTCCTAATGAAACACCCAGCCACACTATAGCTGACCTCTCACTAAAGCACTTTCTAGAATATAAAATGATGGCACAGTGCAATGTCCGCTGTCACTTACTGTCCTGGGGGGTGTTCCACTCATTAAAAGTGGTCCCCCAATCCTCTTGGCTCACCCCACTCTGGTTTCTATTCTTTCTCTCACTGCATTTAGCATTAAGGTTGACAGAAGAAAAAGAAATGGATACTTGAAAGTCATCTGATTGGAGATATTAAGGTGTTAGAGTTTATACAGAAGTCAACTTTAGCACAGTTATTTAATACACAGGGAAAGGGAAGCCAGTACCCACCAAAGAACAATCCTAGACAAAG
Organism: Microtus ochrogaster; assembly: GCF_000317375.1. Classification (NCBI taxonomy): domain Eukaryota; kingdom Metazoa; phylum Chordata; class Mammalia; order Rodentia; family Cricetidae; genus Microtus; species Microtus ochrogaster. The sequence continues at coordinate 7,876,065 of NC_022020.1, forward strand.
TCCAAGGTCAGTCAGCAGCCACTCACAGGCTTGCTCACGGAACACCAAAGGAACAGCCAGTGTCACAAGTCACTACTCCTATGTCAGTGTGGACCTGGAGGTGAATCTCATGAACTAAACAGATAAGAAGCCTGGTCACTCAGCAGACATGGAAAATAAGGAGGGTGTGATAAAGCAAACAGAAAAGGGAGAACAGCTTATGACAAAGAAAATTTCATACAACCTGCCACAAAAGATTTCAAACAAAAGAGGCAGAGGCTAGATAGTCAGACGGAATGGCTAGCAGTCCAAATCATCCTGCAAGCTCCAGTCTACACCGAGGTAAATTATAACCCTAGCCCCTCTCTGAAGAACAACTAGACTCCCTTTGAAAATTAGGATTGGTCCTGGCCCGAAGGATAGCGATGGTGGGAAGCTCCATGCTATTCCTCTCATTTGATGTTCCCATTATCTGTCCACAGAAATTCCCACAGGCATTGGAATTCAGAATTCTCTGTATGCTGCAGCACAAAGATGGGATTTAGACTCCACTGCCACACTAGCTGGTGCCAAGATGCTAGCCTCGGTAGACTGAGGGACTTGTGAATCCCAACACGTGCACCTCTGAACATGGTCAGCCAACTTTAATCTCTGGACCGGAAAGGCAGAGTCGGAGGACAGTCTCAAGGCTAGCCTGGCTTGTAGGGATAAGCCCAGCCCATTAGGGGGCAGTTCGCCTCGGGCTAATGTTTACATATAAATCTGGCGAGCGTGAGCCCCGCTGGTCTCTTTTTTGGTATCTCCTGCTCTTCGCAGGATCTCTGGTGTTGTAAGTTATTCCTTCATTAAAATTTGTTGTTTCATATTAAGCTAGCCTGGTTATTACGCCGACTACACAGGCCTGCAGTCAGAGAGACTCTAAGAGAGGGCTGGAGGGATTGAGAGGGACAGAGACTATTCTTGAGCATTAAAATTTAGACCAGGGATTCTAGTTGAGTGCTTGATCATCACTTCTCTCTGCCATCTTGCAAATGTCTGTCGAGCCTCTATTTCATTTCTAGAAGTAACGTGGGAGCAGAGGAGCAAGTGGGATGGGGCATAGGGTAGAGTCACTACAATGGAGGACACAGAACTGAAAGAGGGATTAGGGGAAAACAAAATAAATACCTATCCATCTTAGAAAGGAAAAGTACCAGCAAACGGAAAAAAAAAAAAGCTAGAGCTTCTACACAGCAAAAGAAAAACATGTAGGAGAAATATGTTTAACAAACAAGTCCTTAAAAGGGGCCTTTTCAAACTGAAAGATGAAAGAACCCAGAAAAGGGCAACTGCCAGCAAAATAAATATGGAAGATGGTCAAGTCACCTCCTAACTACAGCAGTTCTAATTAAAGCATCATGAAAGACCAACTTGTCCCCAAGTCCTGTTAGTACAAAGGACTGAATCGCAGCCACTCTGTGGCTGATAACAGCAAGCACTGGTCTTAGCCCTAAAACATCTAAATCTATACATTCCCAGTAACTAGTCCTTCAGTCTTCAAGAACATACTGTGTGTCATATAACCACGCATATCAGCAAGAAGGCATGGAGCTCACTGAAGCGTTACTTGGTAACTGAGTAAAGACATCCTATGATCAGGAAAGTGAAGGGAGCTACATGCACAACAATCCATCACACAGCAGAGCTGTTGAAGAATACAGAAGATGATGCAAGGCCATTGCTAGACATGTGCTGCTATGGATACGGTTTGTCCGCACTGGTCCATGGGCTTGAAGCTTGACCACAGATATGGCTCACCCATAAGAGGCTGGATACCATTATGGAAAAGTAGTGATGTCAGTCTCCCAGGATAGATTACTCACAAGAGTAGCTTGTCATGCAGTGATACCACCTCATACTTGGCTTCTGCCTGTTGCCAGTTCCTTCTTTATTTCTCCACCATGCCATAATGTAGCACAAGACAGGATACAGTCACTATCCTGGACTCTCTGTGGGCTGAAGAAGCCTCTGTGCTTCATGAGCTCCCGAGCCTTTGGTATCTTGTTACAGTAATACTAAGTGAACTCATGAACACATTTAGAGCTCCTGTGTGGCTTGGAGAGACACACAGAGAGAGACAGAGATAGGGAGAGACAGAGAGGGGAGAGATACGACAGAGATGAGAGACAGAGTGAGACAGAGATGGGGAGAGACAGAGATGGGGAGAGACAGAGATGGGG
>NC_022020.1:7878362-7890862 GCF_000317375.1 Microtus ochrogaster
ACGACAGAGATGAGAGACAGAGTGAGACAGAGATGGGGAGAGACAGAGATGGGGAGAGACAGAGATGGGGAGAGACAGAGACAGAGATGGGAGACGACAGACAGACAGACAGACAGAAGGAGAAAAGTACTATCTAAGAGCAGTCCATGTGGCTTCCTAAGTGCCTTGTCCTCTCTAGGTCACTGCGAGGTCATATTTAAAGAGCAGCTGGAAGAAGTAACAGGTTATTAGCCTGGTTCGCCTACCCATGGCAGCCACATCTCATTCCGACCTGCTTTAGAGAGTTGCTCACATGGTGGTAGGACTTGGAGATTTTAATCCATTACATCCTCACAGACTCTTGTCCATCCTTCCCTCCTTGCTTCCTTCCTGAGTAATAATATCTCAAGGAGAAAACAACGGATCTATGAGCTGAAAAGTGAAAGGGTTGGGGAGTCAGGCTTGATGACACATATTTGTAGTTTTAGCACTTTCAAGGTGGAGCAAGAGGATCACAAGTTCAGAGTCATCCTCCCTCAGCTACAGAAGGAGTTCAAAGGAAGTCTAGAAATACCAGGAGATCCTGTCTCAAAACAACAACAAATTAATAAGAAAGAAAGAAAGAAAGAAAGAAAGAAAGAAAGAAAGAAAGAAAGAAAGAAAGAAAGAAAGAAAGAAAGAGGGAGGGAGGGAGGGAGGGAGGGAAAGGAGAGAAGGAAAGACGGAGAGAGAAGGAGGGAGGGAGGGAGGGAGGGAAAGGAGGAACTAAAAAGCAATAAAGCACTCCTAGGGAAGCCACACTGACCCCTTGCTCAGCTCTCGCCACTCCACCACAGCCTCTGAGCAGCCATGCACTGTCCCACTAGGCTTGTTGGTCTGGAAACTGTGCAGAGAACTGTGCCAGTCAGTGGTATCACATCACGTGACTGCTATTTTCCTATAGGAGTATTTATTTGGCCAATCAGAGGAGGACAGATGCTAAGTTGTCTTCTGATACCAAGTTTGTCCTTTTTTAGAAAGCGTTATCAGAGGTAAAATAAAGCCAAATACTTGGAAGAGCAAACAAATCTAGCACAGATACAGATAATTTATTTAGAATAGGAAAACTGGGTCCCCAAATAAAAGATGTCCAGACTGTGCATTCAGGTGAGTTGTGTGCTAATAATACTGAAATGATGGCCCTTGTATATGACTTGAAAATATCCTGTCACTGTGAAACTAATACTGTCTAGAATTAACTCCACAGCGTGCAAAGGCATGGCCTAAAATCTTCATCGACTATTCAAAAAGAACAGACCCCACTGGGTACAGTCCCATCCACCACCTCCCAAATACCTACTGCCTAGCTGGGGCCTGATGAGAAAGCCTATAGAAAGTGTGACCAAGCTCAGTGTTTTTCAACCTGAAAGAGTCTCATGTGTAGCTTAAAAGCTTCCACTATGAGGGACATCCAGTCTTTGGACATTGTGATGCAATGCTGTCACCCACAAATGTGTCAGCTGCATACACTGCCCTCTTGGGATCATACAACCAACATGGCCCCCTGCTTCCTGAGCCTTCTCTAACTGGTGGGGAAACCCTAGCTCTCACATGCAATATGCAATAAGTTTCGCTGCCTATCATAAGGACACAGACCTATCTGTGCCCATCATAGCTTCTCCAATCCCTGGCACCCTAGCCTACTTACTGTGTGACAAATGTACGGAAATATCTTAAACAATGAAGGGTCCTGACCATTTGCTGATGTGTCACCACCAACATTTAGATCACGGCACTGAGAGAGGAGGGACAGCAAAGCTTGTCCTCAGACGCCAATGGACAAACAAGAAAACTGAGTCTACGGTTGCTACGCCCTAGGAGGCTTAAAGGGGGAGAGCACAGAAAGGCATCATTTAAATTCCAGGTCAAGACAGGAACGGAACTGTAAGATATGACAGTGGAATTGTATTCCTGTGTTGTTGTATATATCCAGTCTTGTACTAACTCTTGTATTATTATACAAGCCTGGTATGAGAAACCACAACCTAGGCCTATGGAGGGTTCAAGATGAAGCCTCGAACATTATTAAAAGTTTGGGACCTGTGGCTGTCTAGAAATCATAGAAGCACTTGTACAAACGAACAAACATGAATTGCAGGTAATTACTACATGTAAGTCAAAGCCCATTCCAAAGCTGTCCTTAAAGCAACAGACTTCTGATTTGGGTTCACACATGGTGATGGGAAAGACCAGCTCACACAAGTTGTCCTGTGCCCTCAACATCTCCACATGCCTGCAGTGGCATACACACACACGCGGAAATAAATAAACCGTAATAAAAAGTGTTAATGCCCCTGACACCCAGGTCAACAGTGACCACACAGTGTCCAGTCCACAGCAGGTGCTGCTGCAAGTGAAAGTCGCCAAACCCCCATGAGTTAGTTGAAGCAGGAAAAGGCCCTCTCTGGTTTAGAAGCTACAGACTTCTATGTGGGATGCCCGGGGCTCTAAAGGAGCAAGGTTCCTGGTTAAAATCCCTGAGAAGGGTTCCATGTATCTGACATGCCTTCCTTCCTCTATCAGCCCCCAGATGGGCATTCAGTGGGAACCAGACTGCCCAGCCTCCCTGGGGAGATGCAGCAAGTCTGGTTTTGTTCCACCAGCTGCACCTCCACCAAGCCCACCACTGAAAATGTACTCCTTGACATGGCTTACTGATCAACATGTAAGAACCATGATTTCTTCATGTGAAAATTCCAGAATGTTAATAAAAGGAGATGCAGGGTGAATCTGCACCCATGCTAAGAAAGGAACTGATCCGGGCTCACTGGAAGGTGAGTTGGCACTTGGTGTGAACTGGTAGATAAAGAAGTATTCTTCCCAGCAAGGCTATGCACTGGGTTCTAAATATGCAAATCGGCAAAGGTGAAGAGACAGTTACATGTAACAGGAGCTATAAAGTCGTGTTATTGTCTTATAATGGTTTTATTTTGAAGATTAAAATTTGGCACAATGACGTGATTCTTATGTAAATGATCTCTGTGGTGCTGAAAGAGGCAAAAGGGATTTCATGCTCATCACCTTCCCCCTTGGTGAGCTACACTCTCCCAACACCATTGACACTGGCAGTCACATCTCTAGCTAGAAAGGCCACCTAGACACACCTTTGAACTGCCTTGCACTTACAAACCATGGTTTGATACTCTCATGTCAGATCATCTACCTGCCTCTCAGGGGAGAAACAGTCAAACCTGTGCGAGATAATTTTCAGTACCGACTGGCTGAGTTTTCCCAGGATTCCCTGCTGAATATGTAATATAATGAATTCCTTATGGCTGGTTTTGTCTTAGTGCTGTAAGGCAGAGATTTCTGACATTTAGTGCATGTATGTTTTAATATCTACATCACACACATTCTCTGCGATCCTCCAATTAACATTATGAACTCTTTAAATTTTTTTTGAAATGTAATTAGTTTCACTATTGCACAATTAACTTTCAAAACTACTATCTGGAACTTTCCGGAGGAGAAAAAGAAACTACAGCATTAATCGAGCCAAAATGGGGTGGGAAAGTCCTATTACTTAATATCTTTAACTTAGTGCCCATATTTACCTCCTGAATGTAGCAGCAAACAAAACTCGCCGTTCACAAAGCACTCTCCGAAACCCATCAACTGCTCCACTAAGGCAACAGGCAGAATCGTGAACACACCTTATACAAGTTTCTCCTTCCCACGTACAAAACCTCCGTCCAACAACTAAAAAGCCATGGGCGGTATCTAAAAGCTTAATTTCCTTGACTACACTCCACAAAAGCAGGTTTATGTTTGTCTTGACGACACATAAATCCTCAGAATTACGGGTGGTACCTGGGACCAAACACCAGGCACAAGAGGTGGAGGTGATCAGTAAAACAATGAAAATTCGCCTCCTGAAATTTGAATCCTAAGGAAGAATCTTTAGGTGGCTTCCCCCAGAATACACACAGCAAATCGGAGCTCACTGCTCCAGAAGTTTCCCTGGCTAACCTACTATCCAGCTTGGCAACATGACGCCCTTGATGTGCATTCTCTGGAGCTCACAGTCTTACCTCCTCCACAAACTGTTGTCTGGGATACACACTGAGCCGGAAACACTGTTACAGACAGGAAAGGCAGATCCCCACGAAGGTCAAGCTATCCCAAGATGGCACCGTCCTTCCCACCAATAACCATGCTTGAACTTCGTTAGCACTTAGCAAAATGTTATTTTTGAATATTTAATGCATTTTCCCCTTCCTAATGTATAAAAATAAATGAAATACTGATAGTGCCACTAAAAATCTACTACAACTGCAACAAGCTAAATCATTAGCAAATGCTGAATGACGTCTGTTGTGAAGGACAGGGACACTAAAGAGTATATAGAAAAGGCTGGGAAATGGATCTAAACATAATATAGAGTTTAGGACACTTTTTTTAAAATCTTGGGCAATGAAAACCCTATGAGAGATGAATTTCTAGTTCATCCATGGACTCTTTAGCTCAAAAAAGAAACTGTACTACCACAGCTAAAGCAACCCTTTGTACCTTGCACAATGAACTGTGTATTAACATACAAGACTGTCAGTAATAAACAAGAACTTTGTCCCTGGTATGTAAATAAATCTCCATATCAATATATCCTTAGTAGACCAATAGGAAATTCAGAAAACGCCAATGATAAAAAGTTTATAAAAGAGCCGGGCGGTGGTGGCGCATGCCTGTAATCCCAGCACTCGGGAGGCAGAGGCAGGCGGATCTCTGTGAGTTCGAGGCCAGCCTGGTCTACCAAGGGAGTTCCAGGACAGGCTCCAAAGCTACAGAGAAACCCTGTCTCGAAAAAAAAAAAAAAGTTTATAAAAAAGAGTGATGTGAACTCAAACGATAAGTGCTTTAATTTTTTATTGGGGAAAGTTTAGTTTTTCCCTTAAGAAGTTATTAGCATCAGAGTATGCTGGAGAGTGTGCAGACTAGTGTCTGTGTATCTGCAGTAGATTATGGTAACTGAAAGTCTAAAACCATTTAGTTTCACACTTTAAAAAATCATAAGCAGTACAAAAAATGAAATTTAAAAAACTGCATTATGATAGAAATAGCAATCTCCTTATTGTAATTAGTTTGGGGCAACTTAAGCTCGCATGTAAATAGTACAGGATATACATTCTAAACAAAATTATCTTCAGTTGAAAACTCGACTTAAAGCCAGCCCGTGCCCACACATATAGCCACGTACAAATGAGAATGACTACATATTTTCCTCCTCAGGAATATTCAAAGCACTTACTATCCTGTTAAAGTGCATGGCATATAAAGAATAACTTGTCAATGTATACATTCATCTTTAAAAAAAAAACCTTAGGGGAGTTTCTAGGCAGGCATATTTGAATCTGACTTTTTTTGTTAATGCCCAAATTATAAACCTTTGCTATCAGACACCCAGAGGAGAAATGCTAACTGTGGTATGTACTGCCATCATAATGATAGCCCAAGATCAGCCTGTTGCCGGTAGCTGTGATAGGGTCCCCAGGTGACTCGAAGATGGCTGCTTCATCATTAGCCCTGAAAAGACTGAAGCTACTGGAGTTTTAAAGAATCAGGATCTTCCTCGATTTCTTTCATCTCTACTAATTGCTAAACTGGTGTAATTACTAGAGGTGGAACGTGACGCAAAAGCCCACACTGACTGAAATAAAGTTAGGCTTTTTTAAAGCCATGATTCTGCTTAGTTCTCAAAGATTTATCTTGTGTCAGGCTTTTACACCGAGTTGCATAATTATTTAAACCCTTTAAAAGCTCTTCTTCCACTGTTTGATTAATGCTGAGACAGAGCTGTTTAAATTTACTAATGTTAACTTTAAGTTTTAATTGCTCTGTGATGCCGTTGTGACAGAAGGAATTTTAAAGCAGACAATTACAATGGGCAAGGTAGGCAGGATCCTGGCCAGTACACTATGGAACACAGCAACGTATTTCATGTTTAATTGAAATAAGATTAGAAATACACATACGCACACACCACACACGCACCCCCAAAGAACTAACTTTAACCTTTGACAGCACACTAGGAATCAATGCAGAAAAAAATCAAATACATCTGAGAAAACACGCAGCAAGGGGGTTGATTTTGAATGTTTGCCTTTGTAGCAAAACTTCACACAATTCAAAAGCATTCTTTAACATACTATTTCATGTCAGCATTTGCATGTTTAACAAGCCAGAAGACTGCTAAAATATGGTGCAAATGGCACAAATCTCAGTATTATCTTCTCTCTTAATGATCAAACATAACACCATATCCATTTAGACACAGACCTAAGGTATGTGTTCTATGGTAAGAAAATAATTGGCATTAAATCAGCCATGTGAGCCAGTGAGATGAATTAACAGATCACAGCAATAGGAAGAACAAATCCTTCCAGAAATTCCTGCACTGCTCTCTGGGTGGACTCGCTGTATTCCACCACCCAAACCTCCATTTCCTATGGCAAGCCCCACATCAAAATGAACACTCAAACAAGTAATGAAAACATATTTCAGTTTGTGGCAGTCTGTGTTTCTCCAGACTTATCAGAATGACGAACTCTCAGCAACAAACTTCCTCTAGAAATAAAGAAGAAAGAGTGCTACAAACATCACTACAAAGTGAATCTACAGTGCTTGCCCTGTTCCAAATAAGTTAAAAGAAAAAAAGTTGGAAACTTCGCTCAATACTGTCAGACTGCTGTCAGTAAGAACTACAAGGGATTTAAGGATCTGGGAATATTCTGGTAACAACAAAAAAAAGGGGGGGGGGAATTATTAACAGCTTGCTTCATAAAGAGCAGCTAATCTCAACTCCCTTTGTAATTTCATTTTTACATGTATGCTTTTATGCTCAATATTCTATTTTCTTTACTCTTCTTGGCTTGATGAATAAAAGCCAACAATCCGCTCATTCATCAGACAGATGTTTTTGTTTAGAAGGCCGAATGGATCGTCTGGTGCCTTCCCTTTAAGGAGGTGCAGGCCAAGCCCGAGGAGGCTCTCTGGACCATCAGCTCTGGAACTCTGACTCTCAGGATCCCTGCCAACTGTAATTGCTGTTTTTGTTTATTTCGAATTGTCTGCTGATTGGACTATAATCAATTTAATGACTTCAACATCTAGTCAGTATAATTTAGAGGTGGTAGAGGGAAGAAAGACTCACTGACTGACAGATAAATAGAAGGGAACTGTCAGAGGGGTCTGAATGGCAGTCTGTTTCCAACCAGACCTAAAACGTGAACGCATACACTTCTGCATGCCGTACAGTTAGTACTTTGCCTTTAGAAATCATGGAAAGGAATACTGATTTAGCTACCTAACGTGTACCCACGCATATACATTTGTGTGCATCTTAGTTGTTCTTAAAACTTACTTCAGGTTAAGGTCTAGTTATCAAGAAGAGCCACAGTTAACATATAAAAATAGTTTTCAAAAAAAAGCCATCTTGGTTTTTTTTATAACTAATAGCAAAGCATTATATGCATTATATTTCCTTTTAGACAATATGCTTTTCACACAAAATCCAGGGTCATTCTTTGTTTCTTCTCTAAAATATCATTTATAAACTTAAACTGAATTGATACTGGATACACGATTTTTTTCGTTTTTAAAGAAAGAAATCACGTGGGACATACCAGAAACACGTGTTGTTACTATTATATTTTACTTGTCTACCCGTGTGTGTGTGTGTGTGTGTGTGTGTAAAACTCTGAAAAAAAAGAAACAAAAAACTTGGGGGGGGTCGTAATATTTCTATTAAATTTGGCGTCAAGAAAATTCCCAGTCATGACTTCTTTGCATCTGCGATGTTTACAGTGTTTCCACTAGAGAAAACCATAAAATGCATAGGTTTTTCTGACACTCCCAAGGCCTGGAACTTAAAACACACAGTCTTTCCTTTCAGCTTCTCTCTTTTCTATTTCTTCTTCAAACTGTAAACTGAGTTTTTGCCACTTCATTATATTTCTAAAGAAATCGCTCCTTCTTGAAGAGAATTCAGTTTTAAGTACCAAAGACAGTAAAGGGAGATGGCAGCTCGGAGTGTGCCAAGTTACAAAGGTCAGCATGGGGGCACAGCCATGTTAAAACAAGGCACTTCGGGGCTCTCTTCCTCCCTGGCCCCGCCATCCCTCTCTGGAGGTCCCTGGTATGAATTTACGAACACCTGAGGGTCCAGATAGCCTGGCTGTGTCTTGTGTTGTTTAACTTGGCCATTTAAATGACTAAGTGCTCCCCTCTCTCCTTCCCAGCTTTATAACTTGGCTCTCATGGAGTATCTCACACCTTTATGCAATAGACCACTTTTTCCTTCTAACTGTGCTTTTTGGAATCAACTTTTAAAAAAATGTTATCAGGTAAAATGGTTGAGAAAATTCCATCAAACAAGCGCCACAAGAAATAGAATAAAGAGCCAGCAAGAAAAATAGAAATAGGTCACAACTGACCAATTAGATACAACTGATTTGCTGGCTCTAAAAATAAGCTGACAGTAAACTATTTTGAGTCAGGTAATCTTAGCATTGACTATTCTCAGGGATGGCAAAAAATATCTAAACAATACAGAAAGCGAAATGGGAGGGAGGGGCTCACTTAACTGTCTGGCCATTCATTCCTTTAAATACTGGACTTTTCTTCCCTTTGTCAATAGTCAAAAGGGGTGACCACTCCAAAGATGCAGTGTAAACAGAGTGAGACTGTTGGATTTATAGATGGCAGACCGACTTGGCTGCTAGGGCTCTGAGTGTCTGGAAGGTAAGGTGGTTCCATGTTTCACAATGCATTTCATGGGATTTGTAAACAGAAATTAGTATCTGGGGCGCTAAACAGTTCTAGCGTACTTTAGATGCAATAGGTGATTCCAGCAAGGCTTGTTTTCCCTATAGCCAGAAACAGGAAACCTACTGAGGTGGGCTAATTAAGTAATCACCCCCAAAGTTTGCTATTAAAAAGGCACTGCATCATTTTTAAGTAGGCATAATTATCCACTCAAACTTCCCAGACTGTAAGAATTCCCTAAAATAAGTGCATCTGATAAGAGAGATTTCCTGGGAACCCACATTTCAAGCATTTGGTTAGAAATAAGAATTCCAAACTAACCGTTATTTTGTTTGAATGCTTTTACCTGCCTAATGGAAACTACTCTCCCGGGGTACACGTTGGAAATAATATGAAAAGTGACAGCCATAGCAGAATTATCTTTTAAATGATGTTTGTTAAAGAAATAATAGGCATGTTGGAAACTGAATGCAGAACTTTGAGTTCTGCGGATTAGTGTTTTTCATGGTCTCTAATATCTTTTTCAAACTGGTTTTCACAGAAGCTACATTTCTGCTGCACTGCGCCTCATTTGATAAAATCAGAACCCATCTTTCTCAATGGTAAAGTTGCCAATCAGCTCTTCATATGTAAGGGCACTCAAATCACTACTGCCCTAGCTCCCAACCTTGCTTACAGCAAAGGATGGTTCACTGCTTCCTATTACAAATACCAGATTATCTCTCAAGGAAAAAAAAAAAATTCCTCCTTGCTGGCTTTTCAGGGATCCAAGAGTGACCTTCTAAACAACATAATGGACTCAGAACACTCTTAAAACATACTTTGAAAAATAAAGACATCCTTCCAGGAAGACAGAGGGGAACCAAGATCATGAAGAATGCAGCAGTCACTTAGCAAATGCCATCCAGACTACCGTTCTAGTTCTTCCAAGCACTACTCATATCACAGTCCCCCATTTGACACGGCCCTTGTAAATATGTAATTTTTTCAGGCAAATGCACACCCTGAAGAAAAACAAGCCTGATCTTCAGCAAGGTCTGTGTTATTTTTATTCCTGTCTTCAGCTTCTCACCCCGAAAGCACAGCCAGCCCACCTGAGGCCAGTGCCTCTTCTGGGAGGCCTCCAAGCAGCTGATGGGGAGAACACGGCTGTCGGTACACCACACACGCATGCACACTCACACACAATCTCTGATTTAAATATAAATATTAGTTACCACTTGGCAGTTGAAGCTCAGAGGCTGTGTTTTGGTGAAGATATTAGATCGGGATTTTTGCATCATACCAATAAAACAAAAGAATACACGTCTTCTTTTCTCCTTCCTGGCCCTTTTCTTCATTAACACACACACAAAAAAAAAATACACAGGTTCCTTGTTCAGGTATTTTACAGTTCAACTGGGACAAGATTTCCTGGAAAACGAGCTTCACTCTATGGCCTATCAAACCTTCCATGTAAAAGAAACCCTTTTTAGAGGCTGGGGGAACGCATGCATTCACCATCAACAAAACTTTGACTACTACGAGTCATTCCGGAGGCAGGTGAACCCAAACATACAGCAGTTGTGGGTGCACAAAACGATCAATTGTGCAAACTTTAATAAACTTTTTTAAGATAAAAGACTTCCTAATTCCTGCACGAGTTTTCAGAAGCCTTCAAGCAGAGGCTGGTACTGCGTGCTGCTCTACTCTTCAAACCGCAAAGTTCTCCTTTCCCAGTGAGAGGACTAGGTCAGCCTGGTACTTAGTTCTCCACCGTTACTTTTAAGAAATGGAGACTCCGGGCAAGATCCCTCTGAGCAACAGTGGTCCACCGTTACCCTGACACCCACGCATGCCTCAGCGATCACTTTCTGCTATCCAGACTTTGGAATTCTTTACGCCCTGGATCTAGGTTTTTGTAGACAATATATGTCCCACAAATGCAAAACAGCCCCTAGACTGTGTCAAGACACATGTCAGTGATTCACCTCGTTTTTAAAGTAAAACTTTTGCACTTTAGAAAAAAAGAAACAAAAAAAAAAGGAGGCGGAGGAGGAAGGAAGAAGAAAGAAGCAAGCATTCCAGTGTGTAAGGCCGCCCCCCCCCCCCCAACGCTGTCCCTTCCCAGAAGAAAGGGCTTTGTGTGTGCGGTGAGGACTCTCATAATCGAGTTCATAAATACTCATTGGCCAAGGGACCCGGGTCTCGGGGCCGCACGAGTCTGTCCCCCACCATCACCCTTTGCTGGCTGCAGAGTTGTAAGAGCTGGTGGCAGGAATCCTGGCCACCCCGAGCCACCACCAACACCAGCAGCAGAGGAGGAAGAGGATGCTGCACTGCCCGGGACCAGAGGGCGGGGCGCAGACCTCGGCGGGACCCCGCGGGCTCCGGCGGCGCAGTAGCCGCCCTTTGTCCTTCGCCACCAGGGTCGCAGAGGCCTCGGCCGTCAGCGGCTGTCGGCCCCTGGGCCCCGCCGGATCTACTGCCCCGTCTGCCCGCACCTCCTCTGGTTCACACGCGCCACCGCTTTGGGCCTCAGAGAGCCGGACCTCCGGGCTCCCCGATTTCCCCCGGAGGAGGCTGGGGAAGGTGGTGGAGGAGGAGAAGGAGGAGGAGGTGGCCGCCACGTGACTCTGTTCGCCACATTCCAACACAGCCACCCGGATCAATAACTTCAGTGTCCCCCGAACCCCCAATCCCGCCGCTGCAACCAACTAGTGCACCCCAAATTCCCTCCACGCACACCTGCAAACTTCCTTTGCTACAGGGTCTACACCGAGCGGCACCCCTTCCCCGAAAACAGAAGGGGCAGCAGAGAGGAGCAGGGACCAGGGCGGTCAACTTTCTGGGCATAGCTAGGAGGGGTACCGTGGGGCTCCTGCCTGGGTCCACAGCCAGAGTGCAGCCGGCCCAGTTGTTTACATCGCCCGCAAGTCCAGCAGAAGCCAGGCGAGACCCGCAGAAGCCGAACGAGCTGGGTGAGGACCCGAGGCTTCGGTGGCCGTTCTGTAGGCGCCCCGGCCCCGGGCCACGTTTTGAATGAGCAGGGACTTCTCACCCCTGTCTGTGACTGTGTTTTTTTTCTTTTGTTTTTGTTTTTCCTTCTTCCAAAGCAAGGAAAATACAAGTACTACACGAGTTTGTACATATTTATTCTTTGAGAAAACACACCCCAACAAACTTTTTTCTTCCAGTCTAGATGGAGCTCACCAAGAAGAATTTTTTTTCCTCTAACCCCCTCCGGGTAATTTTGTTTCTTTCTCTTTTCTTCTCCTTTATTTTTTTAATTAATATTTTTTTGTTGTCTTGTTTTCGTTACTGTCTTTTCTCACCCATTTTCTACCGCCGCCCCATTTGGGGATCCTCCTCCCGGCTTCACCCCTGCACCCACCCCCGAACACACGCACACACCACACACACACACACACACACACACACACACACACCGTCCTCACTCCACCTGGGGGATAGCAGGGGAGGGGAGCGCGCGCGCACCCGCACTCACACTCACACTCACGCGCGCACACGACTCGCGGCCACGCAGCCCTCGCTCAGCTACCCACAGTGACACTCACGGATGGAGGGGTAAAGGCGGGGGGGTCCTCCTTACCTTTGAGGGATCTCGGTTTCGCTTGCTTGCGGCGAGACATCCTAAAAGCAAACAGCTGAAGTTGTTTCAATTCAGCCCTGTAAGAAACTACACTTCCTCGTGGCCGCGCGCCCCTCGCGCCGCGGCGCCT
>NC_022020.1:7892381-7901886 GCF_000317375.1 Microtus ochrogaster
CTCGCGCCCGCCTGCCCTCCCGCCCGCGCGCCGGCGGCTCGCGCACACACCCGCGCAGCCGCCTAATGTTATTAGAAGCTGCACCGCGGATCTCCGGGCTCTTCTGCTCGCTTTTTTTCCCCCTTCCTCTCCAGAAATTAAAGCCGAGGAGCATCTCGAAGTGGAAAAGGTCCCCCTTCTGGTAGGATGGATACAAAAGGAGGCAACAGTTTATATTCTTGGAGGGGGCAGAAAGGACTTTTTTTTTCTTTTTTGGTTTTTGCATTGTTAGACTTTTTATTTTTTAGTACTGTTTCAGTCGCCCAGACTGGGGGAATCTTTTTGTAACGCAACAGCAGACGGGCCAACTCTCATTTTTGGAATCTTTATTAAAGGCAAGTTGCTGAGACTTTTTTGTTCTTTCCCTGGTTAGAGAAAGTGGTTGAAGAAGAATGCCAAAATGTGATTGAACAAAACAGCTCTTGGTTCAGTCCTTTATATAACGTTCTATAGTTGGCATAGAAATAACGCTTTTTCTTGGGTTTTGTTTTATTTTTAAAGAAGAAGAATGAGCAAGAGGTAAGAAAATAGGTACTTAAGAATCTGAACAAGAAAGTAGTTTTTAGAGGACACTGAATGTCTTGCTGGCTGGTGGGGACTTTGTTTTTGTTCTGGACACGTGTGATTTCCAGCATCTCACCTGCTTCATTCCAGAACAAGAAACTTGTCATTTGCTTCCTCTTTCCTCAGATGAAGCAGGAAGATGTTTTATTTATTTTGTCGCTATTTATTTGATTGGACACGCTTGTCAAGTCATTAAAATTAAGAAATTCACAACACAGTTAATTACACAAATGAGCAGAGTGTAATACATGCTAACGGTGTTAACCCAAATGTTTATAATTCTCCATTCTGTAAAAATAAAATCCAACAACTGAGGGGCTATCCAAAGATATCAAAGCATTGGGGAAGTTGTGTGCCCCCCCTCCCGCCAATTTCACCTTTAAACTGTTTTGACCATGAAATAAGTAACTGTGGATACAGTATATTTTAATTGTGACTAAGAGCCTATAGTGTATATACAATCATTCCTAAAATAAAATCGATTACACACAGTCAAAAACAACTTCATATGACTACAAAACACAAAGCGTAACTTTATTTGTGGAATCTGTGAATGAACATTCAGGGTTTTGTACAAATCTTTGAGGCATTTGGATGAAAGGAAATGCTACATAAATCCCAAGCTTCTGCAGTGCTCCGCTTTCAGAGTGCCATATGTGTCCTGATAGTAGTGGCATGTGTGTGTGGTCCCGAGTTCGGAAGGGTACTAGCTAAAGTATGGATGACATTTAAACCTGGTTTTACCGGAATGTTAAAAACTGTCGACATGATATGAAAGCAAAGCCCTGCTGCTAAAGTTGTTTTCATGGTGGCTTGATACGCTCTGCTCTGACTGGAAAGATTCCACTTTGTCTCAATCTGCAGTTGTTCCCTGGCAGGCCAGTGTCAGTATTTCTCTCCTTTTCCTCTCTTGAGCAAAAAGAATGAGCTGTGCCTCGTGAGCTGGTGGTTCCAGTTGGGGTGGTACTCCACGGTGTCATAAGGAGGAAGGAAAGGCCACCCAGCCAAAGCAAAACTCAAAACAAAGTTTATTCCTATTTAGCAGAGACTGATCAAGGCACACAAGGAAAATGGCCCTTAACTCAATTCTTTAAAGTCTTTCCTGCCAATAGTAAATGATGCAAGGGAGGGCGGGATCAGCTTCCTAAACATAGTTGCTCAAATGCAACTTATGCAAAGCCATCATCTCTAAGCAGAAAAGCATCCACTCTGTGCCTTTTTGGGTTGCAGGCTATGGGGAGACAACACGAAAAGGAACACATAGAACAGGCTTTACTGCAGGCTAGACAAGTGTTTCCCGAGACCGTCCAGGAGACTCAGAGCCTGGACAAGGAATCCCAGTTCCTTTCCCCCTTTGAAGGGACAACTGTTAGCAAATCTGGCAGAGCGAACCCCCACTGGTTTGAGGACTCCTTACAATCATGCTCTCCGTGAATTAATCAATTGTGTGAACTTGTGAGCCCTGAGCTTTTATTAGCACTGTTGCATAGACTCACAATGGTTCTCCATGCTTTCTCTGAGCAGACATCAAACTCAACATCCAGGGCTTGTGATGAAGATCGCACAGTTGCTAAGCAAGAAACCCTGAGTTGTATCTGGTTTTGTTTTGCCAGCTCAAAAACATAAATAACACCCCAAAATGGCAAAACATGCCTAAGGAGTAAACAGTTTTAATAAAATATATTTGAGGGCATTGAACTATTATATATTCAGTTATTTACCTTGCAACTTTATCTTGTATTATTTCCATTCTTCCAAGTTGAAATTCAGCCACAATCAAAACATCATTTATTCAACAGTTGAACACTGAACACTGTCATCCACCTATTTATGACACCAACCAAGTGATCTATGTCACATGTCATAAACAAATATGAAAAAATATATAATGTGTAAGTTTAAGATACACTATTCAGATAATCTCTGTAGAATACAGCATGAAGTTCAGAAGGAGGAATGCTCTTCACCAGGGCTCTCTAGCAAATACTTAAGCCATCTGCATAATGAAAATTTTCATTTCTGCTTTACTCATAATCATTTTAATGTCTCACCTGTTCTTCTATTACATTGACTCCAAAGTGTCTACTTTTAAGATGCTTTGGATTCTTTGGAAATTTTCAAATGGATGAAACACACAATGCCTGAAACTGAGGATCCTGCTTGAACAAGATTAACTTTTTTCTCAACCATTAATTCCAACAGTAAAGATATTGCTAAAGGACAGGTTAATTTAAAAGGAGTTCTGTGTCCATGAAGTCTGATCTCAAAGGAATTAATTATAGAAAAACCTATAAAGTGTCAGGTGAAATAAATCTTCGACTTAAAATTAAAAAGTTACAAAACATAGATCTCTTTGATAAGTTATAAGGAACAGTGTCCATGTTGCTATCTGGCATCTAACCAGTTATAAAGACATCCGTACTTAAAATTTTATAAAAATATTCTTAGCCAGTATCTACTTAACTATACCATATTACACAACATTTCTCAGATTATTTTAGTAACTGATCCAAAATATATTTTAACAGTTTTTCTTTTGTTCAAATCTAGTATGAGTAATTTGGCCATATTTACTAAAAGCTTTCTTTTAATGACAAGCATTTAGCAAAGATCTTAAAAAGTCATATCACACACACGCAGAAGCACACTCACAAACACGCAGCCTCCTCTTCAAAAACTTTTTCATAAACTATTACATTTGTGTATGCATGTATATATATGCAATCACAATCAAATGCATATCAATGGATTATCATTAGAAGATCTAAATAGATTTTAAATTACTGTGTGAAAAATGTCAGTGATGTGTACAAAAAGTTAATGCTCTGAACATGCAGAAACTGCCCGTTCCCAGTCCCCTTCATTACTGGAGACCGTGTTACTTGTACAGGTAATCCCCCATAAGCCACTTGATATTTTTTCTTTACACTCTTAGCCACTCCCTGCCTCGCTTCCTAATCTACAAATTGGGGGCGGGGAGTAATAACATGGACTAAAAACATTTAAGCACTTCCCATGAAAGATAGGTACCAAATGCATAAATATAATAAATGAATTTGGCAGTTTCAACTTTCATTTTTACCCACTAAGAAGTATTTACTTGATAGTGTTTTCCTGTCATAAAATCTGGGTCTTTATGTCTTTCACAAATGTATGTTGAGTGTTTCTAAGTACTTTGCAGTTTCTTGGTGGGCTATATTAAAGAAAGGTAATGTTTTACCACGCATAGAATACATTGTTTCACTATGTGACACACTGATGAACTCGGTGGTGTTTTCCTGCACAGAAACAATTAAGGCTAGAGGCTCTGAGTGTCATCTTTGAATCTTGCTGCTTTCAGGTCTTTGTTAATCTGTGCTAATCTAAAGAGCAGAGGGGAAAATTATTCTCTCTGGAGTCTGAAGGTTGTGAAAAGGGTTGCTCTAATAGCGTGATCACTGCATTTAACCAGGACTGCTATTTAAAATGTACCTAAAAGGTGGGCATCAGCGCAAGCAAATAGATTCCAGCGTATTAGACAAACCAGATGGTATTCATCGGAGAATCCTAAAAGATTAATCGTGTGGATAAGTGAGCAACTAATAAAAGATCAGCATTCACCTCAAAGAGTCTGTGGAAGGAACGAGGCGTTTGGTAGAAACTGAATCCTCTATTTAAACAGTACTAATATTAGTTGTAGAACATACTGACACATGCTAAAAAAATAATTACTGTAATCAGGAATATGACACAGAGAGCTAGTGAAATAAGGAAATGCTTATCTTTTCTAAAAAGAGCAGATGTTTTTTTCCCTTTAAAGTATATTGTGAACAAAATTTGCATGGATCTAGCTAATGGCACCTTCAATAAATATTCTGAAGTTTAATATTAATTGAATTGATTCGATGTATTATTTCATAGACTTTGTAATTTGTTTTATACCTCCAATTTTTTATATGAACAGAAGAAGATTACTGTGGTTCACATAGTTAGCCAAAATACCTAGTTAGCACTACAGGTCACATAATCAAGAATATTAGTGCTTGGAATCAGGAGATAAGTAAAAGGAAACACTATCACATAAATGGTCATTGTAGTTAATAAAGAGAATAAATTTAGAGTTAGAAGTTAAAAGCTATGTGCTGCAAAGGAGAAATATGTCCATGTATGAGATCAAGTATGCATCAACCACCTTTTCACTGTGGCAGAGTGGCAGCGAATGGACAAGATGTTTCTCTTTGCCTCTTACAAAGGACTCAAAGTGCTCCAGTCTCTTTGGCAAGTTCAAATCATCTCTGAGGATTCTTTATTTAGATTTCTGCATGCACTCACACTTGTGTGCACAACATGTGCACATAATGCCACAGCACATGTGTAGAGGCCAGAGAAAAACGTTTGGGAGTCTTTTCTTTTCTGCTTTCTTGAGGCAGGCTCTTCCTGTGTCTCCCAAGCTGTGTTCCAGAAGGAGCTGATCCACAAGCTTCAGGGTTCTACTCTCTCTGCGTACCATCATACAGGAGCCCTGGGATTACAGATGCACACCACAGATATTTTATGGGGATAGAACTCAGGTCATCAGGCTTGCTAACACTTTCAATCATAGGATTTGGGGAATAGTGATATTTTTTTCATCCATGTTTAGATATTGTGAGGAGTTAAAAGGAATAGACTGCATGTTTCCCAAGGCCTAGAAATGGGTGTTGTCTTCTGTAAGGACTCACAATTTGCAAAGATCTACAACACAACCAAGCTACCAATCTGTGACATTTTCCTGAATAGCACTGAGCCTGTTTTTGATGATTCTGGAGACATTTCATGCATTTTTGGTAAATTTGAATGAATATTTATGAGTGTTCATTATTACTATAATCAAGGCATGCAGAGATGCCAATTAATAGAGAATTCTGATGAGAGCTGTTCTATCCCCTAAGCTTCCACGATGGACCATCCACTCTTGTCTGCCCTCGATAACCATGTTGCTGTTGTCAATTTTGACAACTTCACTCTTCTAAATATAAAATGTCCCAACTCAAAAGTAAATGAATCTTTGTACATAAGTTTCTCTAGCCTCTATTTTTTATTCTAACTCATAAAAGCAGCTGAGATACTTTTAAAGCAGCCTGGTGGTCCTAAGTAGTTCCTACCTGGTCATTTCAAGAGAAGTTTACCAGTCAGTGAAACCAGCTCCTGAAGGCAGCAGAAAGAAAGGAGAGGCTGAGAAGGTGAAGGTGAACAACACCCTTCGTCTCATTGTTGGTGTTATAAAGAATCGATGTCTTCATAACACTGATGACACTTGTCATTCAATTCAGAAACTTTCACAGCCTCAATTTATGATAAGTGATGTCAATATCCACTTAAAGGAAAATTTCTGAGCAGAAAACTCCTTTCTGAGTTCTCAGTCTAAGCTATGCCATCCTTACGTTGTTGTTTGTCCTTAGAATATGAACAGATAGAAGTCCAGCAAGTAGCTCAGTGGGTAAAGGCACTTACTACCAAGCTTTCTGTCTTGAGTTTAATCCCTGGGACCCACCAAATGGAAGGAGAGAGCTGAAAGATTTAGGTCATCCTCTGGCTTCCAAATATTTGTACATGTGTATAGAAGCATACATACAAATATAATAAAATATTAATTAAAATATTTTCCATTTCCTTTCACCAGTAGAATTCCAACTCCATATTTGTTGGGTTTTGCCCATATTATCAAGCTGAGGAAAAACCTAGAAACTTCATGCACTCATGCAAAATGTATCAATTGCTATTCAGTTTTCCCGGCAGCACTGCCTGCTATGAACTGTTTCTTCCCAGTGTGTGATTACTGTTGTCAGTTTGAGGTGTTCAGAACTTCTTCTATGATCATGATTTTATTGCTGGTTTGCAATTTTCATATCCATCCCTTTTTTGTTCCTTTAAAGGAGTACTGACCTCTCACTGTCCTCCCGAGTGAAGAAGATTAAATGTACATGTTTCCACACTCTTCTTCCTTTTCTTTATTTTTTATTAAAATTGCAGCATAAAAATGCCACTCGGAAGGAAGCCTTTGGTTCAGCATTCCCAGTCCCCTTCCCTAGGAGGTGGATGTCTTGCCTTTTAATCATATTGCCCTCCCTTTTCTATAAGGCAATAAAAAAGTCTCAACAGAGGTTTCCAGTTATGACTTAAGTATAAAAAAGTTGAATTAAAAATGTCTGATGATGTAGAATCCATTCTATAGGGACTTCATGTATTTCCCAAGGTTTTATTTTCTTCCTACCTTCTGATAGTCTTTCTTAATTTTGTCTTGCATAATTCTTCCTCCCAAACATCCCCTTAGGAATTTAAAGTCTTCCTTTTCCTGGCTCTCCTGTTTTTCTTCTTCCTTATAAGCACCCTTCTTTGTTTTCCTTTCTGAACTGTGCCTCAACCCTCTTTACCAGCCATCATAGGTGGAAGCCTCAGTCTACCCGCTCTGATTCACCAACTACCTAGGACCTGAGGCCTTCGTGAGTATCCCTCTCCATTCATGGAGCAGATACATGAATGAACATCCACTTGTGGAAGACTCAGGGTGCCAGAGAGAGATGCTGATGCCGCCAGTCTCACAGACTCTGCCTGCTCCTAAGCTGATTGGTTTCCTAATCACGTTTCCTAAATCTCTGTATCACGTATTTGGATGCCAAGCCCCTTGTTTTCACTTCTGAGCCCCACCTCCCGAGTATTCCTCTGGTGGGTGTGTGAAGTGTCTTTCATCTTGCCCCTGTTTATGACTGGACTGAGTGTTGTGGCCACTTTTAATGCAGATGGCCTGTCTGACGGTGTAATCTTTTGTGGAGGCTAAACTGGGATGGAACTTGTTGGCCTAAGGAGTTCTCAGCCCTTACAGAGTTCTTTACTCTTAAGAAATAACTTCCAGTAACCCATTTTAAATATGGGCTCCATTGAGACTGACTTTTCTGGAAGCTTCCCTTTCTTTTCCAAACCCTTTCCTTTGGCTTTTCCCTCCCACCTAGCTTCTCACCTTCATCTTCCATGTAACAAAAGTATCCACAGAAACAGAAACCCACTGTGGTGTGGTAAGCAGCTGATACCACAGTACCCAATGATCCCTGCCTCAAGCATCCATGCCATTGTGCAGTCCTAGAACGTGAATGGGAACTATTTTGTGAGCAATAGCACACAGGAGAAAATGTTGGGATTCTACATGCTACACTTGGCTGAGACCATGAAAATTTCTTTCTGAGTCTGTGAAGCTCTTTGGATTTTCCCTTTCCCCTCCCTCCCTCCTTTCTTTCTGAGCCTCCATCCTGCTGTCAACATCTCTAATGTTTCTCATTGGCCCCTCTCCACACTGTGAGCTGCTCTGTCTAGATATCTTCATTTAGGTACCCTACCAGTACCCAGAAATCTGAGACTCTTGGTGCAGTACCCTGCACATGCAAGCAACTATGAGTGTGCTTAGCGATTGCTCCTCTGGCCACCCACAGGTATGGTACCTTGGCTCTGAATGTAACCTCTGCCAAATCTGTGGAAGAGACCCACCAGCAGCCAAGCTGCAGTCAGAAGCTTGAACTAAGATACAATAAAAGTGGCTGCTAATTTATGTCTCTTTGTTTGGAGTTAATTTGCTGAACATCATAGATACATGTCATAGACTTTGTACACCAGACTCGGTATTCTGAGTGAACAGCAGTAATACTCTCAAGAAGGAGTCAGTTCTGTTACTAAAGGAGTGTTGTCTGATTCAGAGTGCACACTCCTTTAATCCCAGAACTCAGGAGGCAGAGGCAGAAGCAGGCAGCTCTTAGGGTTCTGTTTTACACAGTGAAGTCCAAGCCAGTCAGAGTCACATAGTCAGACCTTGTCTCAAAATGACAACAACAAAATTTATTGAAGCTGTGCATATTTTAATTCTGGTATGTGAGAGGTAGACAATACACTCACACACACACGAAAGTAAGCAGGTATGTGTATGCACGCACACACACATGCAAGCTTTCACATACTTTTGCCTACCTGCGTACATGACTTGCTATGCAAGCCTGGTGGCCTGAGCTGGTTCTCAGTGCCCATGTAAAGATGAAGAGGGAGAATAGAATCCACAAGTCTGTCCTCTCACTTCTACTTGCACACCACTGTGTGTGTGTGTGTGTGTGTGAGAGAGAGAGAGAGAGAGAGACAGAGACAGAGACAGAGAGAGACAGAGACAGAGAGAGAGAGAGAAGACCTAATGAAGAATTTCCCTTTCTCTACAGTATTATAAGAACCACTTGTAATTGACAGTTGGATGTCTAGGTAACTAGGTTGGGCCCCTTGAAGCAAGAAACTACCATTTTCAAAAGGATCTGGCAGGTTCTAGAACCAATAAGCTGAAGAATCCACAAGCAATGAGAAAATAAAGGCCCTCAATGCCAGGCCAGGTCCTGCCACAGGAACACTGGCCTCAGCGTGCTGAAGCATGGCTATCTTTGATGGTCGCTGTGCACAACAGTTCTCCAGCCCTGCTTGCTTCTTCCCACCATTCTCTGAGGACTATACGTTCTGAGTGTGACATCTCTTGCCGGAGCTGCACCCACACACTGCAACCCCATGTTGGGGTGCAGAAGGGAAGACCATCCACCTATCTTCTTATAGAAGGAGGTCAGTTATGAGTTATGCTCCCTCCAAAATCACTCCAGAAGATGCAACCTGAAAGAAGTCAGATGCAGGGTGGGGGACCAAAAAAAACAAAACCCTGAAATAAGTTAATTATTTCAAAATCTAGTAAACTCATCTGAAACAGTTCTTTCTCTTCTCCCTTCTTCTCCTCTTCCCCTCCTCTCTCTCTCCAACTCAGGGATTAGCCATGCCAGCAGGCGAGTACTCTGCAAAAGTGCTATCTATCCCCCAGTTCTCCTGCTGTCTCCCACGTCACCTCAAATACAGGATACGTGTGTGTGTGTGTGTG
>NC_022020.1:7901986-7902443 GCF_000317375.1 Microtus ochrogaster
AATACAGGATACGTGTGTGTGTGTGTGTGACCATGGATACTCTGCAAAAGTGCTATCCCCCAGTTCTCCTGCTGTCTCCCACGTCACCTCAAATATAGGATACGTGTGTGTGTGTGTGTGTGTGTGTGTGTGTGACCATGCCAGCAGGCGAGTACTCTGCAAAAGTGCTATCCCCCAGTTCTCCTGCTGTCTCCCACGTCACCTCAAATACAGGATACGTGTGTGTGTGTGTGTGTGTGTGTGTGACCATGGATACTCTGCAAAAGTGCTATTCCCCAGTTCTCCTGCTGTCTCCCATGTCACCTCAAATATAGGATACGTGTGTGTGTGTGTGTGTGACCATGGATACTCTGCAAAAGTGCTATCTATCCCCCAGTTCTCCTGCTGTCTCCCACGTCACCTCAAATACAGGATACGTGTGTGTGTGTGTGTGTGTGTGTGTGACCATGGATTCTCA
>NC_022020.1:7902592-7903012 GCF_000317375.1 Microtus ochrogaster
CCACAGAGAAACCCTGTCTCGAAAAAAAAAAAAAAAAGAAAAGAAAAGAAAAATGCCTGGTACTAGGCCTTGTGTGCATTGTAAAGATGCAGAATAGCGTTTCCCTCTCTGTTTCTGTTATGCGTTTTCGCTCATCTGAAACTTTCCTGCAATATTTTTAGTAGCACCTTTTCCCTTGTGGAACTAACTATGAATATTAATATCCACTTATATCCTTGAATTATTTTCAGGCTCTACAGAAATCACCCCCTAAAACTAGCCCTTAGAAATGTGTTTTTTCCCACTGATATCTGTCTATGCTGAAAATGCCCTCTCACCCTTTACTTCTCAAAATCTCCCAAGCTTGAGCTTGAGTGGGAAAGTCTCCCAGTGAGCCCCTTTGCTTGCCTAGATCTTCTGAGTGGGAAAGTCTCCCAGTGA
>NC_022020.1:7903262-7907217 GCF_000317375.1 Microtus ochrogaster
TCTGAGTGGGAAAGTCTCCCAGTGACCCCCTTTGCTTGCCTAGATCTTCCTAGTCCTGCAGTCCCACCTCTGGGTGAGTTTCTAATGCCTTCCATTTCGGGGTGCTGGTCACATGTTTGTCTTTCTTCCCTCCTCATGTGAGCTCTGTTCATCCTTTCTGTCCAGACACTTTAAGAACTCAGTCTGAGTCCCCTACCCAACCTTCTAACCGGCACCTCGGCCCTTACTGAAGCTATTTCTAAAACCCCTTTTCTCTTTCCTACTTATGTTACTTCATACCAACTATAATCTTTAAGCTGAGTCATTACTTCAGCGTATATCCTTTACAATTCTATTGTGGGGCCGTATAAAGGATAGGGGTTGACAAATAGAAAATAGAAAAAAAAAACTGAAATTGTGCTTCCGGGAATTACAGATCCAGAAAAGGAAAAAAAAATTAAACGGCTACAACAAAACATGATAAGCAGGATGTTTGAAGAGCAATAAAAATACTTAAGAGGACAAGGAAGGGAGAGATGGTTCTCTCTAAAAAGGTGGAGACGGCTTCTCAGAAGCAGCAAATATTCAGCTCGGGTGTTAAGGAAAAACGGAACACAAATGGGGAGGAAGTTTTCAGGGTGTTTCTAGGCATGTACTGACAATATTTCACTCTTGTCTTATTTATAATAATTTAGAACATACGTAATGCTAAACAAGATGCGTCTTTAGCCAACTTATTGTCATTTGTTACCTCCAAATATGTGTTTAATGTATTCTATAAAACTTTATTATGATGATAATTTGTTATTCATAAATTCCTTCCTTTCTTTTACTTTGTATATAATTATTTCAAAAGAAACTTTGGGGAAAGAAATCTTTAGGAAAGTTTTCAATTTCTAAACTGCATACACACACACACCCCTTTTATTCACCCTATTCATTTTTTACTTCAGGAGCATGAAAACTGAACCCTTTCTTCTAATGCAGAAATAGTCTAAGGCCAAAAAGATTTGCCTCAAGTCACAGCTTAGTTAACAGGAGAATCATCCCTAGTTATCCTAGACATAAACAGATGTATCCCAGCTCCCATGAGGACCCCCCTGCTATTTCTATATTGCTTCTCAATCCTAAATTCATCTCAGAAGTTTCAGGTGGTATGTGTTTCTCACAGACGCGGGTTTTCACTGTTTCTTTGGAACTGCTGTACTTCCTGAGAATGAGGGCTCAATCCCAGTGGCCTGCTCTGGCCTCTGCTATTCCAGGTATGAATTTCTCTCCTACCAGCTCATTCCTTGTTCATTTCTTCCTTGCTCGCTTTTCATGTGAGTTATCATGCTTCCCCTTTCTTGATTCATTTATTCATGGTAGCTGCACATGTGTGAAGCACAGTGTGACATTTTCAATGCATGCCCATGACGGATAACAAACAAACCAAGGTAATTAGTTAACATCTTTGTTACCTCAAACATTTACTACTTCTTTTTACTGGCAATGCTCAAAATCGTCTCTTGTATGTAGTCTGGAATCTACTAAGAACTATCACAGATTACAGTCATCCTTGGTGCCATTGAGCGCTGGAACTCATCCCTCATGCTTATCCGCATTTTAGTCTGTTTCAAGCCTTTATCCCTTAATTAAGGGTGATTGCTTGATCCCCTCCTCAGGCTCTGTAACCCCTGTGTAACACCTGTGATACTTTCTAGTTATCTGTGATGAATGCTTTCTTTTTTCTTTTTTTCATTTCCGTTTATCAGTGAGAACTTGATATAATTGTTTCCAAGTTCCTATCACATTTTACTTAATGCTATGTCCTTGGTACCCATCCACATTTCCACAAATGACAGGATTTCACTCTTTCTTGTGGCTCGACTTTTTTCTGCTATGGGTTTATTGTTGTTTTTTCTTTGTTTGTTTTGTGTTTATCACTTTCTAAGGCCTCTGTAGAACGATGTCCCTGCCTGGGCTGTGCTCCTACACAAATCCCTTGTCCACCCCTGACCATTCTCACTACTGACCCACGGGAGAGTCCCCAGTACCCTGGAGCCCTGCCAATCTTTCTCGGCCACAGACTGCAGTGGGACCCACACAGAGTTTGTGTTTTCCAGATGATTTAGGGGTAGACTATAAAGATGGCCCTAACAAATCCAGGCTTGATGGCACATCTTCCACCTAGTAGGGTTCCAGAGTCAACGTCAGTCATCAAGTTTGTTATGAAATAGCCTTGCCTGCTAAGACAGTGTCTCTAGACCCAGAATGTTTGGTTTTAAAAATTGCTCTTCGAGCTGATGAGGGAGGGGGACTTGATCGAGGGAGGGAGAGGGAAATGGGAGGCGGTGGCGGGGAAGAGGCAGAAATCTTTAATAAATAAATTAATTAATTAATTAAAAAAAACTGCCTGGCCCATTAAAAAAAACTGGTGCTTAAGTTGCTTCTGACTTGAGTTTCATAAAAACTCATTATATGAATTTTGACTTGGGATGAAGGCAGACTTTCAATAGTTTCTAAAATGACCCTGAACATAGCTTTTGTGCTATGTATTTGTGTGACGCCACATTCTTAGCAGTGATAATTATAAAATCAAAATATCTATAAGCTCTGAAAGCTGCTGAGGAGGCCTTATATCTTGCTGTATGAACTACTCAGCCAAGATTTTATGCTTTATGTTAAAACAGACAGATATGGCCACCTCAGTGAAGCCTTATTCTCACCACAGGCCTGTGGTCACCTCCTTAGGACCCTGGAGCAGTGGCATCAGCTTTCATAGAACTAACAGCCTCTCTCTGCCTGCTCCACTCCTGCCTGCAGTAGAAGGCTTCTAGCTGGAAGTTTTCTATGTCTTGCCTGGTCCTGCTGGACCAGTTTGTTTCCCATCCGTCGGTCGCCACAGTCGCTTATGAAATAATAACTCAGAGGCCAATATTAAATATAATTGCTTGGTCAATGGGACGGGGCTATTATCAGCTAGCTCTCTCTTATAAATTA
The DNA here is from genome assembly GCF_000317375.1 of Microtus ochrogaster. Taxonomy (NCBI): domain Eukaryota; kingdom Metazoa; phylum Chordata; class Mammalia; order Rodentia; family Cricetidae; genus Microtus; species Microtus ochrogaster. The sequence continues at coordinate 7,906,224 of NC_022020.1, forward strand.
ACCTATTTCTACTGCTCTGTGTATCGCCATGTGGCTGTGGCCATGCCGTAACTTCTGTTCTGGCATCTTTCTCCTTAAGCTGCCATTGGCATCTCTGCTCTTGGGAGGCTGACTCATATTCTTCCTGATCCTCCCCTTCTTCTCCTGTATTTCTGTTTGAATTTTCCCCTATCTATATTCTGTCTTGCCATATGCCAAAACAGCTTTAATTATCAACCAATGGGAAAGTATATTCACAGGATTTGGAAAGTATATTCACAGGAGAGCATCCCACCTCAAAGGTTCATCCCCCTCTCAAAGACCTCTCTTTCTTTGTAATTCAGCTCTTGTGGAGAACTTATTATTGACAGAATCACCGAGGCAAATGAGGGCCCTGGCCTCCTGGTTTGGGTATAGGAGACTCATCTTTGTAGCTCCGGGTAAGGCACAACAAGGTTGAAGAGAAGACAGCATTTGTCAGAACTTGCTAAGGTGAGGAATGTCAGGCATTGTATACTGACCGGATGTTAAACAATCCCAGTGTTGTTGCTTCTTATCAGTTGTATCACTTAGACGTTGGAGCTGTCCCTCTAGCCCATGTATTAACTGCTCATTAGCCAGCCCGTCACTCTTGAGAGGCAGAGGGACTCTTAAGAAAGAGGAAAAGTCTGAGGAGAGGAAATCAGGTTATTGAAGATGTGACCTTAAAGAGGACACGTTGATCAGTGCATTTATTTTCTCTATGGTGTCTTCAGAATCTGAGATTCTTTCTTCTATCTCTTGTATTCTATTGATTATGCTGAGCTGAACAGAGAATTCTCAACAAGAGACACTTAAGGTCATGCTCAACTTCCTTAGCGATCAGGGAAATGCCAATCAAGACAACTTTAAGATGCCATCTTACACCTGTCAGAATGGCTAAAATAAAAAACACCAATGATAGCCTTTGCTGGAGAGGTTGTGGAGAAAGGGGTACTCTCATCCATTGCTGGTGTGAATGCAAACTTGTGCAACC
>NC_022020.1:7908052-7932581 GCF_000317375.1 Microtus ochrogaster
CTTCGGGCTGATGAGGGAGGGGGAGGGAAATGGGAGCCGGTAGTGGGGAGGAGGCAGAAATCTTTAATAAATAAATAAATTAAAATTAAAAAATGCTTTTAGAATAAAAAAAAAGAGGACATGTTGACCCCTGTCCCTGCCAAGTTCCATGTGCTCCTACTGTAATGTCCTGCCTTGAGGAGCTTCAGTGGTCACAGTGTCAAGTCAATGTGGACTAATGCTTTTAAAACCATGCGACACCACCTTCCTCCTTTTACACAAGTCCTCCTAAGTGCTTCCGTCACAGTGATGGGAAACTGACCACTGTTACAGTACCATAAGCACTTGTGGCCCTATTAACGCTTTTAGGTTCCTCATCCATAATGCTCTCAACACACAGTGCCAGACCATAATAATTCAACACTTTCTGAAATTTCATCACTCCTGTGGGGTATTGAAGGGATTGTTATTCTCAAAACCTTGAAGTACTGATTGTGTTTGTAAAAATGCCCATTCCATACCGTTGTTGCTCCTCTTCCTGTCTTCAGGGTCACAACTACAGTCATTCATAGGAATGGCCTTTGGTCCAGCTATGACAAGGGTTTCCACAGTTTCACGATAACCTGGTCTGAAATTTATCTACCAGGACAAGTCAGGACCTAGCTGTCCTCTTACAGAACAGAAAAGGCACAGTTGATCCTCAGTTTGGGTCCATTGATGAGTTGAGACTACAAAAAACAGCTGGATGATCAACATGAGCTTTCGGGCCTACACCATCTTCACGTGCCTCTGAATGGGCTTTACTCTAAAGCAGTGTTCTTAGCCTTCCTAATGCCGCGACTGTTAACACAGCTCTTCATGCTGTGGTGACCCCCACATTACTCTCGCTGCTACTACATAACTGCAATTGTGCTACTGTTATGAACTGTAATCTATATATCTGTGTTTTCCAGTGGTCTTAGATGACCTCGTGAAAGGGTTGTTCGGCTCCCCCACAGAGTCCACAACCCACAGATTGAGAATCGCTGCTCTAAGAGGACGGCCGGGGCTCTCCAAGTGGCAGGCCCTGTATTACGGATTCTCTGCATAGGCTGTTATGCATTAGCAGGAATCACACTGCTCTGGTTTTACTGTTTCCAAATGGAACATTATCATGCTAAAAGTTAAGAAAGATTCTTTTCACTTTATGTTGGCAGTGAAACTGAGTAATATGATCACACCGAAAATGTCCCTGCTCTCTTGCAGAATAAAAAGTTGTTTTTAAGAACTGACAAGTTGGAGCACAAGGCAGTTTCTGTTTTCACTTTACCCTCAAGAACTCATTGCACCAGCAATCTGAACTCTCGAGAATAATAAAATAATTATAGTTTTATTTTACTCTATTCTGACATTCAATTTGATCCATTTGTGTCTGCATATTTCAAAAAGAAAAAATGAAACTGGCTACATCAAGGAGGGGTTTTCTAGTCATCTAAAATCCTCTCTGGTTTTATTTTCATTTATACATTTCTTAAAAGTTCCTTTGTCAATGATTTTTGTGCCCTGAAGATACCAGTAAACTAACTCTCCTTGCAAAAAAAGAAAAAAATATCAGAAAATCCCCAGTGTTTTAAAATAATTTATAGATTTTAAGTTTGTACTAGTGTAGTCATATCTATCATAGGATGCCATTTTGAACATGCACACATGTGTTAGCCACTGGGAAAGACAATTCCAGTGGCTTTGATATTGGACTTCCCATAAGAATGTTTACACAATGTTCATCGTTTGTTGAGAGAGTGAAGAATGCAGAGATAGAAAGGAGGTCTGGAAAGCATCCTCTGTGAGTGATTTTGTTTTAAAATGCATCCCACTCAAGGGTTAAATGCAAACCAAGCAGTCACTTCAACTGTGTTTTTGAAGAAAATAAAACAGCTTGATGTAAGTTAAATGAAGGGCATCTATGACTCAAGAGAAATGGACACAGAAAAAAGGGTCACAAGATTAAACTTTCCCTAAGGGAAAAGGCCTCCTTTGGAGTCATTAAGCTCCTTCTAGGTCACTCCTGAAAAACGGCAGGAAATCCTCCTGCCGGAGAAAGATGGGTGCACCCCACCACCCACTGACCTGGGAGGCAGGTCGAGTCTCAGTCTCTCTGCCTACCCCCTTGGGGCATGCTGGACTTTGAAGGCTTTTGTTTTAAAGAAACGAGATCTCTCCTTTTTGAACTCTGAAGCTAGGAAATGAGCTGCAGCATGGTTTTCCCCACACAGGAAAGATCTAATGCTGTTCAGATAGACAAAGGAAATGCATAACAACGATGGCAATTGCATTAGAATCTAAAGAACTTGTGAGTGTCCCCCATTTTTCCAAGCCATGCAGTTTTCTCAGCCTTAATTTTCAACAGTTATTCATCATCACTTCTACAACACCGAGTGTCTTCTGTGCCGACACGGATCGTGCCGTCAGCCAGAATGAAGGTGTTCTTTGTTAGAGTGTCTGTGCTGAAGAACTCTTCTAACGCGGCCTCCTCTATTTCTGTTATGTGTCTATTAGTTTATTAAAGGGCCAGAGGTACCGGAATAAGACTTTAGATATGAACATGGAGTTGTTTGGAGGAAAACATAACTCCAAAATGCTGTCCGTAAATCATTTTTAAATATTTCTCTTCCTTCTCCTTTTTTCCCACTCTGAAACAAATATTTAGCTAAAATATATGACTTATAAATTACAAAATAATAGTACTCCCTGCATACATCCCCAGCTTCTCCTGGTGGAGACCACCATAAAAATAATACACTGTGTTAAATGAGGAATTTGACAACTCAACATAGACAGGAAACAGAAGGGAGGAGTGCAGGTGATGTGTGAGGGCCTGAGGAAAGCGTGGACTGCCACTTCTGATGCCTTTAAATTGGTAGCAAGATATCAGGCGTGGTGACACACGCTCACTATCATAGCACTTGGGAGACAAAGCAGTGATCTATGTGAGTTAGAGGTCATTCTGGGCTACATAGTGAACTCAGGGCCAGCAAAGTTATATAGTGAGACCCTATCTCAATAAACAGACAGACAAGTAAGCAAGCTGATACTAAAGAAAAGGAACAATTAGATAAGAGTTGCAGGAAAGTTTGGGCCTGGTGGTGAGTGCCTATAATCCCTGTACTCAAGAGGCTGAAGGGAGTCTGCACGGTCAAGGCCACGTGAGGACACTTTGAGTTCTAGGCCTCCAAAACCTCTAGTGAGCCCTTGCCCGCAAACACCACCACCAGACTAACCAATCACCACCAAAACCAAAGCTATGGCCATGCCTCACTGCGGGTAGTAAATTGGAAAAACCCTCTGTCCCAGTTTCTTGGCGGTTTTTATGTTGTCTTCCAAATGGGCTCCACAGAAGAAAGAACATGGAGATTTAAATGTCAGCATGGCGGTTTCCTGGTCCCCGTAGAATCAAGACAAGCCAAGGCAGGGCACTGCTGCTGATAAAGTCACCTGCCTCGGCCATTGTCTTCCTGCCCAGCTTCACGTGCTGATGGAGTGGCCATCTCGGTGAGCATTAAGTCACTGACTTTGTAACTTCAGTTACTTACCATTGAAGTCCAAATCAAAAACAAACCACAAACCTCTCAACTAGAATAAACACATCAAGTCTGTTGATACTGGTGCTGTGAAGAGGCTCTCAGGGAGCCACAGTCATGGACAGCTACTCACCCCTGCCTTCAAACACACATCTAGGATGCTTGGTGGAATAAAGTGAACAAATATTCCACTGTTCCTGGTGTTTATTAAAATGACCCCCAGGAGTCCCCCGCAGACACCTGCTTAAAAAAAACAATGAACAAGACCCATTTGATGCACAGTGCAGACTGACCTGAGCTGGGAAGCAAAATAGAAGTGACATAGGCCAGAACATGTCTGAGCACCTCACCTCAAAAAAAAAAAAATCACTTAAAATATCCATTCTCTAAGTTTATATGTTCATTAGTTTCATAACATATGCCATTAACAGTAACTCATTCTCCTCCAGTTTCGCATTTCTACTTCAGCAGCAAACACTGACAACGCGCACAAAGGCAACACTGCATCCTGTCGCAGACGGACTTCTGCTCACTGCTGGTCTGCTTAGTGCCCAGGTTTCTAGGGGTTGTCTATCTAAATGGCTTTTAAAAATCAAGGCTTACATTTCTTTCTTGTCAATTTCAATCTGAAGTGTGTGAATGCCTTTAAATAACAGCCAGTTGCTGACTGGCAGGACAGGCTCACTTAGTCACATGGCCAGATTTCCTCCTCTGTTTACAGGGGTTCCTTCCCTACGGTCCAGCTAGAAGCCCTTCCTCTGTGCATGTGTGTGTGTGTGTACATGCATGTGTGCCTGTGAGCATGAACATGTCATACCAAGTTAAAGAAAATGTAGGAACTGCTTAACCAGGCATGATGGCTCATGCCTGTGATCCCAGCACTCTGCAGGTTCAAAGTCAGCCTGCTCTACAGTTTGTGCTAGTCCCTACATAGTGAGACCTTATTGCAGAAAACCAAATAAACAAAATGTAGGAACCTTCTAGAAGAGGGACATACTGTGTGATAATAATGGGTGGGCTAAGATATCCTCACTTTTACAGAACCAACCTCATGAGGTCGAGTCTTGACAAGATTAACACTGTAAGACTGATGCCCCCCCTCCCCCCGCCCCGCTGAAGCCCTAACATCTTACTATAGCGGGTAAGGTTCACAACCACAAAAACTTAAACTAAACAGCCTAGGTACCTTGTTCACCTGCATTTTTTCTTTGTTCCTTTCCTTCTCTCTCTACCTCCACTCCCTCAGACAAGCTTCTGTCTGTGTTGATCATGAAGACTTATGAAGATATGGCGGAAGGATGGAGGGCCACTTTTCTGACATTGTCCAGTTGGTGACGCTTGCTCATCGCCATCAAAGAGCAATTTTGAGAGAAAATGGTGAGTCTAGGTTGAAATAAAATGTTCAAAAGAAACCAGTTATAGTGAGGGAGAGACAAAGGAGGAGGGAGAAATCCTGGAGTAAAATGTTTTCTTCCCATTTCTTCCTGTGCCTGGCTGATGTGAGGGGCAAGGGGGAGACTAAACCATCTCCCTTTAAAGGCACTAATTGTTTGCCTTATCACAATAATCAAATGCAGCCATATTAATCTCTCTGATTATTAACTTGATTTTTACACATTAAGATTTAGATTTAATCCCCCAGGACCATCTATTAATGCTTTTAAAGTTGAAGGGTTTCAACAGTTTTAAGTTCTTTCCTTTCTTTTAGCTGCAGGCAGTAAAATTGGCACGTGCGCCGAGTTTTGTATTTCCTGGTCCTGGGGGACTTTTGGAGACAGTGCTGTCGAGGACCATGAGTCGTGCTAACACAGAGAGCAGCCTCTCTAGCTATTAAAATGTCTCCAACAATGTGATTATTTTAAAATGGGAAAACTAATATCACATGGGTTACTTAAAGATCAACTATTCTTTGAAAGTCACAGAGAGAATGCAATTGGATTTTTTTTTTTTAAATCAAATTGTTTCTACATCCTGCCAAAAAAATGTGAACTCTCTCAGCTCCAGGAAAGAAAACTTGCAGTGCCTTTTACAGAACACATCCTTACACGAGCGTCGGGTCAGCAGAGCATAAAAATGGCCAAAAGGCCAAGATCAATAAGCATGAAAAACTGTTTTATTTCTGTTTGAGCAAGTTGTAGTGACAATGACCTGCCAAAACGGTCTCTGGCTATAAGCTATCACAGTCACAGAAAGATAACATCCAAGCAGAGAAGGAGCAGGCCATTGTGATGCACAGCGGTGCAGAGGCAGCTTGCTCCTGACCTCCTATTGGCTTAGAACTGAGAATTCAGTGAGGTGGTTGTAGAAAGAGGTAGGTGAGCAAACATTATCCAGGGCACCTTGTGAAGCATTTGTACTATAAGCACACAAGAAGAATAAGATCACTTCTTCTTCTCATTGCTTTTAAATCCATGTAGATTATCTTAGATTCTTGATTTCTAAGCAGATTTAAAATAAAGACCACTGAGAAAACATGTGTACTTGAAGAATAATTAATTAAAACTCAGGGACAGATATTTGGGTTCAACCTGAAGGTCAGAAAAGAATAAAACAGACAGCCCCTGGCTCTTACCTTTACCTCAGTACGAAAATGGTGATCCTGCCTCCAGGAATCTCAGAATGAGACTGAGATTGAGAGCTGTCTCCTTCCGTCTTATATTCCTCCGTAGTTTGGGGATAAAGGGTGTGCACCGCTACCGCCTGGTTTCTATGGCCTGGTTTCTAGTGTGGCTACTGGGATTAGAGGTGCGTGTCACTGCTGCCTGGTCTGTAAGTCTGGCCAGTGTGGCTGTTTTACTCTTCTGACCCTCAGGCGAGCTTTATTTACTAAAATACAGATAAAATGCATTTGTTCTGCATGTCTCACAGTGCGACCAAGTCATACCACAAAATGAAAGTGGTACCCATAAATGATCAACATTTTTGAGATTGCATAGCAGTTTCTCTTACTCTTGACCTTCCTTCTTTTTGTCCTTCCTATTTTATGTGTAGATGTTTGAATATGGGTGTATGTACGGTGAGCTTGTAGTTGTCAGGAGGAGGCCAGAAGAGGATGTTAGGCTTTCTGATCTAAGATATTCTGCCCTGTTCCCTTGAGGCAGGCCATCTCACTGAACAAGAGCTAGGCTAGTAGCTGCTAGCCCCAGAAATACTCTCTTCTCTGCCTTCCCACACGGCTGGTTGACAGGTATACCTATAACCATTCCTGGTTTTTTATATGGGTTTTGGGGATTTGAACCCAGGGCCTCATGCTTGTACACTTGTACAGTGTACCCACTGAGCCATCTCTCTAATCCACTATCTATCTATCTATCTATCTATCTATCTATCTATCTATCTATCTATCTATCTATCTACCTATCTATCTATCTTAATGTAGCATGCATGAAATTATGTATATTTTCTATTATTAAGAATCTTAGATATTGTTAATATTGTAGTAGTTCTTATCTGAGAATAAAAAGAAACAATCAATTTTTTGTTTTGTTTTTGTTTTTCAAGACAGGGTTTCTCTGTGTAGCAGTCCTGGCCATCCTGGAACTTGCTCTCTAGACCAAGTTGGTCTCAAACTCACAGAGATTCACCTGCCACTGCCTTCTAAGTGCTGGGATTAAAGATATGTGCCACTACCACCTGGCAACAATCAAAGTTTTGACTTAAGCACAAGTACATGTATCATATTTATATCTGTGTTATTATGACTATTGCCTATTGAAAAGGCAGAAAGATGGGAGCGTTTCAATTTTTTTCCCCATACTCTGAGATATATGGACCCTTTTGACATTTCCTTAAAGCATCAAGTTTGTTCTGAAAGATAGGACAAAGATCCCTTTCGGTTCTTAGATAAAAGCCATGCATGAATTCCAGTCTGTTCTCCTGAAACTGAAGACAGCATAGGCATGGTTAGTTGATCAGTGGAAAAAAGCATTTGACTTAAATGCAGCTTGTATTACCTACAGCTCAGTACCTGTGGAGCATGTGGGAAGGCCAAAAGTTGGGATAAAGGGAATGAAGCATTGAGTCACCAGAAAAGTTACACACGGCCAGTACCCATCTGTGCAGAATGTTGTTGATGACTCCACTACACGCAACAACCCAAACCCTAATCGGTCATTCAGAGCAATCCACCATCAAACAGTTTCAGGGAGAAGAATTCCAGGCCGTTGTGACTCTTGGGCTATGATGTGGGTCCAGGAGGCAGAGCTGAAGGACATTCCTTGTCCACAGGTGTGAAATGGAGCCATCCTCAGAATGACTCCCCATCATTTCTCACTGTCCCTGAGCTACTGCCTTCCCTTCGAATGAATGAGGTCCACTTTGAGGGTGTGGCAGAGGTGGGGAGGTGGAGTCCGGAGCCAGGGTAGAGGTTACGAACTTGGCAAAGCTAAGAGAAATGCACCATTTGCTGATGTGGAGTCTGCATCACAGGGACTTCCTCTATCTTTACTCTGCAAGCTTGTGTACCCCTGAGTAGAGAAAGGATGTAGGGAGGCTGCTCATCCTGTTGAAAGTCACATGAATTATAGAGATGAAATGGGACCTCAGCCCCAGAACCTGTGTCCGTTCTATGGCCTCATGGTGGATAGGTCTGAGGTTGTGACAGTTGTACTCAGGGTTACGGTTCTCCGCTGGTAGCTGAAGTACAAAGCAGGAACAAACATGGGTTTTTCTTCAAATCTATCACTGACCTTAGACAAGTTGCTCATGAAATATCACTGTCATTAGTAAAGAGATACACAAGTTTCTAAGGCACAGATGTGATGCCAGATACGGTCTGAGTGCCACAAAGCTTCAAATGCCACAGCAGTTGAGGTAAGTAAGTAACGTTGTCCTTAGCAGTGTGAGGGAAACAGAGCACCAAGAAAGCCCAGAGGTCAGACTAGTGCAGGCTTCTGGCCCCAGTTTCAGCTCTACTCCTCTCAAGAATTATAGCATGTCTTTGAGCGTTCATATTTTAAGATAATTGATGAGGGTGAGCTGATTAACACAGGACTGAGGACCAGCTCTCCTGCTGTTCCAGATGAGTCAGCAGAGGACCAGAAAACACAGTGAAAGGTTCTCCAGGGTCTCAGTAAGCCTCCATGCTAAGCTGTTTCTGTCCTGATGCTCACTTCTCTTTGGGATGCCCCGCCTTCTTTAAGTCTTCACTCCAAACCACTAGGCATGGCATCAGGATATTCCAGGACAGGGGCAATACTTCATTCCTGCCTCTGCCAGTACTTATTCTCCCCATGAGGCCAAGTAGCTGCTCAAATTCTAGCTGAAGGCCACACTCATTCACTAAATAAGTATATTCTAGGGGTATCCCAAAAGTATATGGTCTTAGACCTAACTAACCTTTCCTTCTGCCACACCTGGTTTAGCCACCTGCTGCTGCAGTCATCTCCAGGCCCTGCTTACATCTCAGGTAAGTGACACAGGTAGGCCTCTGAGCCCAGGCCTCTAGGAATCGTGGCAGATGCACGGGTAATGGCTTCCCTTGTCCTAGTGGCTATAATGTAAAGCAAAATAACCTCATCTGCACATGACATTCTCTGACCTCATTGTTGATGGATCAGTGAAAGAAATGGCCCAGTGAATACAAACATTTTCCTCACTGCAATTTAAATGTAATAATTAGCATCCTGACCTATTCCCACAGACTAGGAAGTGAGCTGGATAAGCTCATGTGTAGGAACAGGCCTTACAACTCAAGGAACCCATTCCTGCTGCTCACTGATGCTTAGACTCCCTACTTGGGCACATCTACTGTCAGGGTGTCTGGGAGCAGCCCTTATTTTTGAGGGGCTATAGCAACTTGTGCAGCAAGTTTACCTTCACTGGAATAAAGAAAAACAGTCAATAAAACCAAAATAAGATAATGTGGGTGATCTGCCATCCTTCCTTCTCCATTCCCTTCTCTGTCTTCACAGTCATTTTCTCTTTACATGTCTTTTTTCCAGAAAAACCGGTCTTACTCTTGACCTGTAGCTGTGTTCTTCATGTGGAATCTCTCCCTGTCTCTCAGAAAGTCTCATCCATCTCTTCCTTCCCTAGCACCTTCAGCCTGCCACACCGGTTTACACACTTTGCCGTTTTCTAACAAGCAGGGCTTTATCATGGTTTTATTTGTCTGACTGCTTGCTGTCTGGTAGGTGGGGGTCTTGCTTGTCACCGCACAAGATGGCCTGGTACTTCATGATCCTCCCACCTCAGTGTCCCAAGTGCTGGAAATGCACGTGCCATTGTGCCGATGTCACCGATTTTAACACACCCATTTGCTCTCAGAGTCCAGACTTCACACCAGTGGGAACTCTTCTCCTGGAATCCCGCTAGCCTGCCCCTGACTACTCTTTGGGTGGATTCTAGTCTCTGGAGCTACTTTCAAGTTATCTCTCTCTCTTAATTGTCCAAGGTCTCTCTCAAGCTACCCACACCTACTAATTTTTGCCTCCATTTGTTTGGGCTCACCTAAAATCCAAGTCCCTGGCAGGAGGTTGGTGACAGAACAGACACTGGAATTAAAGACAGAAAGTGTGGCCTAAGATAGTGATTCTTAGATGCCCAGCTTTGTGACACGAGCAAGCGCTGAGCTCTTAAGTCTCAGTGTGGCTATCTGAAGAGCAGCTAACACCGTCTTTATTCTGGACTCTGAGTAAGGTTTGATGCACCGTGGAGTAGTAGAAGCAAGTAGGAGCTTAATAAATACTAACTTTAAATTAAGCTGCTACTCTTAGCTGGTGGGTACTTTAAAAACAGACTTATTAAGATTTTGTGGGCTGTGTGAGAGATTTTTTTGAACTTATTAAATACTCATTTACAAGACATCTCCTAATGATTTCAGGAGAACCACAATGTTCACTGGGTCAATTAACCACAATATTTAAAATGGTTAAACTACATATTTTATATGATCCTCAACACTTTGTTATTTTCATATAGAATTTCCATTCTGTTTGCTGCCGCCCCCACCTCAGGGGAGGTGGGATGCCTTAATACTGTTTGAAAAAGATTTTTTTACACTATACAGAAAATTAGCTGAAACAAGTCAATAAAATTTTCTTAGGACTACTTTATCATTTTCATGGACCTAAAATGAAATAAAATGGATTACAAGAGAGATTCCTACATCCAGAAGTATACTATGACTTGAGAGGAAACTCAGTGGCTGGCTGTGTGCTCAGCATGGACAAGGCCTTGGGTTTGATCCTCAGCACAATGAAAGTAAAGTAAGAGAACAGAATGTCAGAACTTCTTTACTCCCTTTAATGTCCGTGTTTATGGCCCCCATCTACCTAGCACCATGCAGACGTTATTCTGTACTTAGTGTCCACAACAGAAATAGATCAGATGTCTTTTGAGCTTCCTACAAGAAGAGTGTCACCAGGAGGAGGCTACTGACTGGGGTCATCACCTACAGGAAGAGTGTCACCCGGAGGAGACTACTCACTGGGGTCATCACCTACAGGAAGAGTGTCACACAAAAAGACTACTGACTGGGGTCATCACCTACAGGAGGAGTGTCACCCGGAGGAGGCTACTCACTGGGGTCATCACCTACAGGAAGAGTTTCAGGGAGGATTGTTTCTTGCTTTTATTTAAATTCAAAACTCTTGGACAATTTAATATTGAGACAGATAAAATATTTGATTAAGAGAAGTAGACATTCCCCCTTGGATCTAAACAAAGCTTCCTTCAGCCTCAGGTAACAATAAAATAAGCCATTGAAGAGGAGAGTCCTTTAGTGCCAAAGACAGGAATTTAGCAAGTTTGGAGGCCACTGAATCAGAGAGCCTACTTCTCTAAGGTATCCCAGTACTGAGTCCCCAGAGCTTGTGGCTGCCTGTCCCCAGGCGATCATAAGACCCTGTGGAGAACCATGAGTGACCATGTTTTGTGAGGTGATTATGGACAACAGGATTGGAAGATGAGACACAAGCAATAATGGCGGTACCAACCAATGTCCATCTCTATGATGGAGACACAAGCAGTAATGGCTGTACCAACCAATGTCCATCTCTATGATGCAATGTCCCTCAAATAAGAGAAAGAAGGGACACATCTCTCAAGAATTCTGTGAGGCCATGTCCATCTACATCCCAGATTGTAGAGAGATCAGAACTCCCAAGATGGCCAAGTTACTGCTCCTCTCACAGAATGGATGTATGCCACACTAGCGCAGCCTAGATGCTGAGACTGATGGCGGGGGAGTGCCAGGATTGAGACATGGAGGCTTCTTTTCAGGTGGAAGAACAGCAACCTTTATTTTTGTCCTGAGCTAAAGCCTTTTTATACCTCTACTGCTTCTGTGGAAAACCACTAGCCAGAAAGAACACAAACATCCTTGTCAATTATAGACCACAAGGAAGTTCCCCTGTCAGTCAGGGGGAGAGAGGGCAGCTGGATCACAACAGATATACAAATAGAAATTAATTTTAATTATACAATAATAGCATTATACTTCTTTACACACCTGTGAAATACTAAAATTCAAAATTACAAGTGTGGTTTCTACCACTTTTCTCATTGGAAATTTAAATATTATATATGTACATACATATACATATGCAAATGAAGCCAGGTGTTCAGGAGAGAAGACAGAAGCAGATAAAACTCTGAATCTGAGGCCAGCATGGTCTACATAGGGAATGTCAGATCTGCCAGGACTGCACAGAAACTTTATATCAAACAAAACAAAGCACAAAACCGCACACACACAATATGCTGGAAACCGTGCCAGAAGGCAGTGCCTTCCACTTCCTGATGTATATTTTAGTCTCCTGGCTCCACAGGTATGTGGGTAGCCTGCTATTTCTGATGTGCCTTTTCATGTAACTACAGCAAGCATCCTTGTGCCATAGGCACCTTGTGAGACACTCCTGGGACCTTTTCAGTGAGGTTGGACACAACTGAAATATTGCTATCTGACTCTTATATGAAGATCCGACTTTTACTCAGTTACCTATACTTCAAGATCTCATTTTCCTTAATCTTCTGAAAGACTTAACTGTCAGTCAGTTTATGGAGTAATTTCCTAGCTTTTCAGTATTTTCTTTCTTCTCTGGTAACATGTTTTTTTTTTTAATGAGTGCACTCCCCAGGGAATTAATTATTACCTTGAAGAGTATATCACATAGTTCCATCAAGACATCTTAAAAATTATCAAGCCCTTGACAGACACATTGTGTCACTTTTAAGACTCAAGTCATGTATATATAGGACTCTCCCCAACTCTACTGAATCAGAAAGTTTTACTTGGTGCAAAAAATTAATTTTCTGCCTATCCCCTTTCTTTCTTATCCTGTCTTTGTTAAGTACAGAAAGCAGATTCTTTAGGTGCTGTTATCTAGTGGGCATTGCGGGAGCACACGGACCTATGGAGTTCCGGGCATGTGCTGGAGCACGCGGACTTATGGAGTTCCGGACAAGTGCTGGAGCACACAGACAGACCTATGAAGTTCCGGGCAAGTGCTGGAACATACAGACTTACACATTTCCCTGCATGTGCTGAAACACAGATTCATCTCTGAGTTAGATGAAACCTATAGTATGCGTATGGCTTCTTATCACTGCACAGTGTAAGTTCTGAGGCAGACTATCTGTCAACTGATGGCTAGTGACTGTCAATTTGACAAGCTCTAGCATCACATAGGGACATACCTCTGGGCATGCTACAAAGGCAATTTTCAGTCTGGGTTGATTGAGATGGAAAGATTCTCTCTAACTGTGGGTGACTCCATTCCCTGTGTTAGGGTCTGGGTCTGAATGAAAAAGACTGAGCTGATTGCCATCATCCTTGTCTCTCTGCTTCATGACTGGCTGCCTCTTGTTCCTGTTGCCACAGCTAGAGTTGCTTTTATGGCATCCTCCTGTCTCTCCACATACACACACATACACACACACATGTACAAACACACATGTACATCATGATGGACTGTACTCTCTAACTATAAGCTAAATTGAAACCTTCCTTCCTTGAGCTATAGTTGTAAGATATTTTGTCTCTCAGCAATGAGAAGCAATAAAATTGATTCCATCATTGTGATTTGGAAACAAAATGTCTTCTCAACAGGCCTACTGTTAAAGACTCACTTCCCAGATGTTGAGGGTCATGAGGGGCAACTGGAATCAAAAAAGTTCTAACCATATTAAATGGTTAATCAGTGATGAGTTCCTAGCTGAATTTTCTGTTAAGAGGCAGGAGTATCATGGGAGAGCTGTCCCCACTATCTGTCGTGTGATGGCATGGGCAGGGTAGGGTGGTGTTGTTCCTATCCTTCATCAGTTGCAGCACTAGAGAGAGTGCCCCCTGCACCAAAACTAGGCAAAAATAGTGGAGCGAGCTGGCACTGAAGTTGTAGGTTTGGGACAACTGACCCCGAGGGTGTGAAAGCAGAACTGGTCCCACCCCTTGCTCATCACTGGAGGAGGTGAACTAGCCAGTTCAGTGCAGGAGCGCTCACCCTGGGGGTGAAGACAGGGGAGAGTTGGTGGGCTGACCAACCCTGCAACTTAACCAAAGTTAAGTGTTGGCCCACTCCAATATCCACCCCGTCTGTGATCTCCTGGAGCACAGGTGTGTTTGTGGAGGGGGGTTCCTGTGGACCCAGGGTTGTAGGATCTCCATGACACAGGGCAGCAGTGGGATGTCCAGGAAAAGTTCCAGTGTGGATGAGATCAAGAGCCTTGAACCAAATCAGTGATTCTTTGTGAACACCTGCAAGTTAAGGTGTATAAATATTTTTGTTGAAGATTTTCTCAGCATCTAATGAGATGATCATGTGGGTTTTTTTTCTTTCAGTTTGTTTATATGGTGGATTACATAGACAGATTTTCATATGTTAAACCATCCCTGCATCTCTGGGATGAAGCCTAGTTGGTCATGGTGGGTGATTTATCTGATGTGTTCTTGGATTCGGTTTGCTAGTATTTTATTGAGTATTTTTGCATCAATGTTCACGAGTGAAATGGATCTATAATTCTCTTTTTTAGTTGAGTCTTTGTTTGGTTTGGGTATCAGGGTAAATGTAGCTTTATAAAAATAGTTTGGCAGGGCTGGAGAGATGGCTCAAAGGTTAAGAGCATTGCCTGCTCTTCCAAAGGTCCTGAGTTCAATTCCCAGCAACCACATGGTGGCTCACAACCATCTGTAATGGGGTCTGTTGCCCTCTTCTGGCCTGCAGGCATACACACAGACAGTATATTGTATACATAATAAATAAATAAATATTAAAAAAATAGTTTAGCAGTGTTCCTTCTGTTTCTCTTGTGTGGGGCAATTTGAGGAGCATTAGTATTAGCTCTTATTTGAAAATCTTGTAGAATTCTGCACTAAAAGCCTTCAATAAAATTCAACACCTTTATATGATAAAAGTCTTGGAGAGAACAGGGACACAAGGAACATACCTAAACACAATAAAGACAATATACCCCAAGCCAACAGTCAACATCAAACTAAATGAAAAGAAACTCAAAGCAATCCCACTAAAATCAGGACCAAGACAAGGCTGTACACTTTCTCCATATATATTCAATATAATACTTGAAGTTCCACCTAGAGCAATAAGACAACAAAAGGAGATCAAGGGAATGCAAATAAGAAAAGAAGAAATCAAACTTTTGCTGTTTGCTGATGATATGATAGTTTACATAAGTGATGCCAAAAGTTCTACCAGGGAACTCCTATAACTCATAAAAACTATCAGTAATGTAGCAGGATATAAGATTAACTAAAAAAAAAAATCAGTAGCCCTACTTTATACAGATGATAAATGGGCTGAGAAAGAAATCACAATACACACAAACAACAAAATATCTTGCTGTAACTCTAACCAAACAAGTGAAAGACATATATGACAAGAACTTTAAATATTCTAATAAATAAATTGAAGACACCAGAAAGTGGAAAGATCTTCCATGCTCTTGGGTAGGTAGAATTAACATAATAAAAATGACAATCTTACCAAAAGCAATCTACAGATTCAATTCAATGCCCATAAAAATCCTTGAAAAATTCCTCACTGATC
Source organism: Microtus ochrogaster (assembly GCF_000317375.1). Lineage (NCBI taxonomy): Eukaryota > Metazoa > Chordata > Mammalia > Rodentia > Cricetidae > Microtus > Microtus ochrogaster. The sequence continues at coordinate 7,923,594 of NC_022020.1, forward strand.
TCAAAAGAACAACAGTTAACTTTATATGGGAAAACAAAAAAACCCAGGATAGCCAAAACAATCCTGTATAGTAGAAGAACTTCTGGAGGAATCACAATGCCTGACTTCAAACTACGACAGAGCTACGGTAATAAAAATAGCCTGGTATTGGCATAAAAAGAGACAGGAGGACCAATGGAATCTAATTGAAGATCTGGATATCAATCCACACACCTATGATCTCCCGATTTTCAACAAATAAGCTAAAATATAAAATGGAAAAAAGGAAAACATATTCAACTAATGGTGGGGGCATAACTGGATATCAACATGTAGAAGAATGAAAATAGATCCATATCTGTCACCATGCACAAAGCTCAAGACCAAATCGATCAAAGACCTCAACACAAAACCAAACACACTGAACCTCATAGAGGAGAAAGTTGGAAGTACACTTGAATGCATTGGTACAGGAGACCACTTCCTAAGTACAACCCCAGTAGCACAGACACTGAGAGCAACAATTGATTAATGGGACCTTCTGAAACTGAGACGCTTCTGTAAAGTGAAGGACATGCTCAACAAGTCAAAACAGCAGCCTACAGAATGAAAAAAGATCTTCACCAACACCACATTGGACATAAGACAGATCTTTGAAATATAAAAAGAACTCAAGAAACTTGATAGCAAAAGAACAAATAATTCAATAAAAAAATGGATACAGAACTAAACAGAGAACTTTCAACACACAAATCTCAAATGTCTGGAAGACACTTAAGGAAATGCTCAACATCCTTAGTCATCAAAGAAAAGCAAACTAAATTAAATTAAAACAACTCTGAGAGTCCTACTTACACCTGAATGGCCAAGATCAAAAACACTGATGACAGTTTATGCTGGAGAGGCAGTGGGGTAAGGGGAACAGTCCTGCATTGCTGATGGGAGTGCAAACTGTTAGCAATATGAACAGCTTTCTTCCACCATGCCTTTCTTCCAGACTTTTCTACCTCACCAGGGACCAAAAACAAAGGTGTCAGTAGACCATGGGTTGACATTTCTAAAGCAGTGAGCTAAAATAGCTATCATACTGTTAAAATAATTTCTCTCAGGTATTGGCTAAGGCCAAGAAAACTAACACAGTTGGTCCTTTGTCTCCAGTCTCCAGTGCAGTTCTATTGAGACACAATGGCCGCTCTCCAGCTCACCATTGACGACAGGAATATTTCAGTCTCTTCTGTACCAGATTTCCTTTTGGGCCCCCAAACAGCTTCCAAATTGTGACATGGAGACTTAATATTAGTTATGAATGCTCGGCCTTATCTTATGCTCGGTTCTTGCTAGCTCTTATAACTTAGGCTTTTTTCTTCCTTCCTGTTATCTATATCTATCTATCTATCTATCTATCTATCTATCTATCTATCTATCTATCTATCTATCTATCTATCTATCTATCTATCCATCATCTATCTATCTATCTATCTATCTATCTATCTATCTATCTATCCATCCATCCACCCATCCATCTATCTATCCATCTATCTATCTATCTATCCATCTATCTTACTTTCCTGCTTCCTCCACTGTCTGGCTCACTGACTGATGCCTGGCTTCTGGCCCAGTGAGTGCATGGCCTTCTCTTTCTCCCTCATTCTTTTGTTCTTCCTGCCAGTTCATCTTCCCTCTCTTGCCTAGCTATTGGCCCTGCAACTTTGTATTAGACTAATCAGGTGACTTAGGCAAACAAGGTGAAACAATGCAACATATCTTAACATAATTAAACAAATGCAGCAGAGACAAGTGAAACACATCTTTACATCGTTAGCAAAGGCACAGAAACAAATGTAACATACCTCCACACAGTTAAAGCAATATTCCGCAGTGTAAACAAATGTAACAATCTTTGCCTAGAGAAAAATAATATTCCACAAAACTCTAAGACAACAACTTAGGCCACTCATGATCTTTGTTATGATCCAGCTGCCCACACTGCCCCTGATTGACAATGGAACTTCCTTGTGGTCTGTAATTGACAAGGATGTTTGTGTTCTTTCTGGCCAGTGGGTCTCCACAGAAGGAACAGAGGTATAAAAGGTTGCTGGGCAAAATAAAGGTTGCTGTTCTTCCACCTGAAAAGAAGCCTCTGTGTCTCAATCCCCAGGCTGTGTTGGCTGCATCAATCCTTAACTCAGCAGATCAGATTTTGAGGTGATAAAAAAATTCACAAAATTCCACAGAGCAAGTGAACTTTTGGGACTGCATGTAGGATCAGGGGCTAGTCCACAAACAGCCTCACACTACGCCACTTAAATGTGGAAATACACCTAGGGAGCATCACTCTCAGGAGCCGCTCCCTGCTCAGAGACGGGGGCAGCCCCGTGCAGTGCTATAAAACAGGCTTTTCCTGGGGAGCCTCCTCTAGGAATCCTGTAGAACATGATGTGCTACAGGTCTGATTTCAAGACAGTACTCTGACCCCACACTGTCTGCTTCCTCCGCTGTAAGCATCTGGGTGCTTGGAGGCTCACCTCCTGCTGGGGCCCGAGCCAGGAGACAATAATAAGGAGTCAGGGAGCGTGCTCTACTCCTCCCCTTGGATCGTTGATGACATGGATTTTATGAAAAACCCATGTAATTTGATTGGCATGAGTAGGGGAAGCACATAAAGAGGGCATTCTGTATCTATGAGGCCTCAATTGGAAGAATGGTAGAAATTCCAAATTATCTTCCCCTGCCAACCCAAGAACATGAACAGCTGCAGGTAGAAGCCAAAAGACTTGTTTCCTGAAAGTGTTTCTTCCTCCCTCCTTCCCTCCCTTCCTCCTTCCCTTCGTTCCTCCCTCCCTCTTTCTCTTCCTCCCTCCCTTCCTCTGCTTGATGAGCAAGTAATGTGTTCGAGCTAGAAACACCAAATGCTGATGGAAAGCTGAGGAGAAACACAGCTTCCCCTGTCAGCAGATGCTCCACCCGTTACCTATGGAGTCCAGACTAAAGGAAACCTGGCCATTCAACAGCAGGGACTGCAGACTTCTCAAGCCCTGGGAAAGACACTTCAGGCAAGAACATGTGTTCTCAAGAATCACTGGCAGCACAGCCGTGGCCAGGACCTTTTCTGGATGCCAAGGTAGGAAGACACGAACGCATAAATCACCACCACTGGACACTGGACAGGGCCTTTGAATGTCCCCTGGGGCTAAGGCAGTAGAGGACTGCCAACCTAAAAGACAGGCATAGTCTCTGAATCAATAATTCACAGACTGATCTCATTCATACCCACAGGCCAGTGGGCTCTGGCGACCTCAGGTGAGAGGCAGTGATTTGTAAAGAAATTCTTCTGTAATGTCTTAGTAAGAACCAAAGAGACAGCTTACATGAAAATGTGTTGGCTCAATTCCTGCCAAGCGGGAAGTCCTCAATATTTTTCCCTCCCAAATTGATCTTATCTCATAGGCTTTTACTGAGGTTAACCTAGAAATTTCTTACACATGATTTTGTAACTGTTTGACCTACTAACTCAGGCTTATTATTAATTAGCTCTTACAAGTTAAATTAACTCATTTCTATTTTTCTATATATTACCATGAGGCTTGTGGCTTGTTGCTTCACATCTTGCTTCTCCAGAGGCTATAGGCATCTAACTAACTCTGCCTTCTTTTTCCTTGTATTTTTGCTTGTATTTTCCACCTGGATCTATTCTACCTGGCTACTGGCCAAATCAGTTTCTTTATTAACCAAAAGTAATAAGATGTATTTCTAGCATAAAAAGGATATCCCACATCATTATTTTGTGTCTGTGTGTGTACATGTGTGCATGTGTGTCCATGTGTGTATGTGTATATTTACCTAGGTAGGTACATAGGTGCCAAGTGTATGTGGAGGTCAGAGGGCAATTTGTAGGAGCACGTTTTCTCCTTCCGCCATGCAAATCCTGGGGGCTCAAACTCAGGTCATCAATTTGGAGACAAAAGCCTTTTACCTATGGTGCCATCTCACGCTTCCAACCCAGAACATTAATCCTTTCTATGATCCTATACTGTACAAACCAATATGCCCCCTGTCTTTTCAAATAACAGAAGACTAAGAGAAATGCCAAATTATACTCAAATATTGAATGTACTTCTTATTTTTATAGAGGTGTCACATAACTTAGAAATAAGCAATGATACTTTTGGTGCTCTGGCGGGTCTTTCTGCTTAAGACAGTAATATATAAAGAGGGAGCTTTGTGTTTCTGGGGTGCTTATTATTCATGGACTATGATATGAGCCGGAAAGATGATGGTTAAAGGGGGAAGTGGGAACAAAAAGAAATCCTCCCTAGAGCTGCAGACACCAAAGGATTCGCATAAGCATCTCTATAGCATTATATTCTACCTGTGGTAGTTCACTAAGATCTTGTCACACTTGGTTTTTCTTAACCCTTAACTTTTATGTGATGCCAGACAATGGCCCTATTTGGGCTGATCTCAAGGTCATTGCGGAGTTACAGTTGTCCCCCAATGTCTTTTTTACACTTGATTTCTAGTGCTTGGAAACTATCCAACAGGAGAAACATTTCAAGATTAGGGCAGAGATAGCAAATTTCTTACCCAGTTGTTTGCCTGTGCAGACATCACCAATCAATCACCCTCTTTTCTGCTGAGTCACTGTCCTCCACCAGGTGCTACAGGCAGTCGCTTCCAATCAGAGGAGTCAGAACCAGCTTTTCTCAGCTTGCTTTAATGCTTTGCTCTCTATGAAAATGCAAACATTTGAAGAAGAGTAAAAATTGGTTATCACTCACTGACAACTGAATGTTAAAACAACTCGAAACACGGAAAGTAGCGCTTCTTCTAACATTCAGGGAGATAACCCAAGGACTCCGGCATGCAGGAGGGAGGCAGCAGAACCCACGAGTTCCCTGAAGATAGACTTCACCTACTCAACAATTTCGCCTAAGGCCAGTACTGCCAACAGGATCAGTTCTCTCCAGGGCATCTATTTCAACCATTTACCATCAAATAAAACTTACAACTGGCATATGAATTCTTAGGCCAAGGGCATTTTATTTTTTGAAATTTTAAAGTGCTTGTTGGGTAAACTACTTTAAAAATTCAAGAGCCCTAAAAGAATCCCAGGAAGATCCACAGAGGAAAGGTGAGCGAGACTGTCAGGTGGCTCAGTGCGGCAGGTATGCACAGCTGCTCCTGAGGCCCGCAGACTCGCAAATACTATGTGCTTGTATAGCTAACAGTCCTTTGCTGCACACTGGCAAACCAACAGGGAAAGGAAGGCAGGATCAAAGACATTTAGGAAAAAGTACAAAGACTTGAGTTTGTGGTTCAGATAAAGTAACAGGGAACAGATTTACTTCCTGGCCAGAAATAGTTGTAAGTGAAGGAAAATAGTGAACACAGTTAATCAAACACGGGACATCAGACAACAAATAAACAGGAAATGAATGAGAAGAGTCTAAGGTCTTGTACTTAACACTCTGAGAGTGTTTCCAGGTCACAGGAGAGGGAACCCTGGGGAGATCTAGGTCAGACAGACTTAAGAAGCCCAGGGAAAACAAGTTAATATGGTAGATCTCAGGGGGACTCAGGCAAAGAGCCCCAAAATATGGGCAGAGTCCTTCCCAAGTATTCAGTTAAGTGGGGAAATAAACTACAAGAGACTGGGGAACCACTGGAAAGACAGGAACATAGTTCCTCCATGGTACTAGTGACATCTTTGGTGGTATGTTTTGTAGGATGCTGAGCAGCGAGCTTGGCCCTTACTTATTTCCTAATCATATCATCGTGAAAATGTCTCCAACATTGCCAGACTCTTCTGGGAGGAAAACAGGAGCACTCTGGAATAAAGGAAGCGAGGCTCAATCCTGATGCAGAGTTGAGAATCAAGCTGTCTCTCACCAGTCAGCCCAGGAAACTCAAAAGACTTGCTGAACACTGCAAGTGCACTGAAGAGGCTTGTCTGGAAGGGAGAATTGGACTGAGTGTAAGCCCAGGCCCCATCTAACAAAGTTACCAAGTCAACATGAGCAAACAATTTATAAGCAATTTACTTCCACTTTAGCATGAAGCTTTAGAATACCCTAAGATTATAAAAATATCCAGCACTCAAAAGTCAAATTTGCAACATGTAGGGTTCATAATGAGGAAGTCAGTCAATTGAAACTGACTCAGTATAGGTGGATTTTTCTTCCCCACATATAGCTTCCAAATAACTGACATGGAGACTAAATATTAATTATAAATAATTGGCCAATAGCTCAGGCTTATTAATAGCTAACTCTTACATTAAAATTCACCAACATGTCTTATCTATGCTTTGCTACATGGCTTGGTACCTTTTCTCAGTATGGTATGGCCATATTACTTCTCTCTGTGTCTGCTTGTGACTCCTGACTCCATCTTTCTTCCCAGCATCCTTAGATTGGTTGCCTACCAATCCAGCCTGGCTACTGGCCAGTCAGCTTTTTATTAAACCTATTTCAGTGACGAATCTTCACAGCGTACAAAAAGATTATTCCACAGCAACTCACTTTTGGCATAGAATTAGCAAAGGGGAGCATTAAATAGTTACTAACTTTTAATGTTATATCATCAGGAAGTTTAATAGAGAGGTGAAGAACTTTTGAAAGAATCAACATGAACTTCAAAAAATGAATACGGGCTGAGGATGTAGCTCAGTTAGGAGAGCCCACACTGTGTACAAACCTGGGTGTCCAGTTCTCAGAACCACTTGGTACACACTTATAATCCTAATACTTGGTAGGCAGAGGCAGGAGGGTCGGAAGTTCAAAGTTATTTTCCATCATATTCCAAGTTCAAGACAAGCTTAGATTACACAAAACACTGTGGAAAAAGAAAGAGGAAGCAAGAGATCAGAGAACAGTGAGCTAGATGGTACAATGAGAAAATGTAACACAAACTTTAAAAAATGAACAGAGTGGTAGTGAATCCTGTGAAATAGTGAGTGGCCAGGTACAAGTATACATGTAAGCTGAGTCTTCAGAGTATTTGACAGATAGAAGACGACCTAAAATATTTGAAAAAATAATTACTGAAAGTTTTTCAAGTTTATGAAACCTATACATCCACACATCTAAGTTCATTGAACCCCAAACTTGAAAATTGTCAAGTAAATTACACCAAGTTTCATCCTAATGAAATAGCTCAAAACTGGCAATAAAAACAAAATCATGCAAAGGAAAATTAATGGATGTATCAGATTTCATATTAGAATTAAGGGCATGGAGCAGCATTTTTTTTTTTTTTGGTAATTTTGGTTTCTAGTGTTTTTGTTTTGTTTTGTTTTGAGACAAGATTTCTCTGTGTACCCATGGTTGTCCTGAAATTTGTGCTGTAAATCAGGCTTGCTTGAACTCAGAGATCTGCCTGCTTCTACCTCTCAAGCGCTGGGATTAAAGTCATGTTGTTACCATCAAAACATTGATCATTTGCCCTTAGAAGTTTCATCCTATAGGGGCTACAGAGATGGCTCCGTGGTTCAGAGCACATTCTGTTTTTACAGAGGACCTGGAACATGGTGACTTATGGAAAACTCCATCCATAACTCCAGTGTTAGGGAATCCAATGCCCTCGTCTGGACTCCAGAGGCACTGCATGCAGGTGGGGTACATGCATGTGGGCGAAACACTCCTACATATAAATGAAATAAATAAATAAATCTAAAACCAAGATTTTATCTTATAATTCCTTTTCTGGAATATCTTCCCAATATCACCAAAATATCAAATAACGTTAGTCTGCCCGAAACCTGATCCTTTGCGAGTCTGGTAGTATTTAACATTCTCAGGCATGGAAAATTCCCCTGGAAGGGGTAGAGCAGGAGCAGCTGCTAGTTTCCTGTGGCCACTTCAAAAGCATCAGCAGGGAGGGGAGGGGTCACCAGCTGTCCAGCTGCTGCACTGTGTGACACTAAGTTGGCCTCTGTCCTTGGATCTTCAAGACTGCAATGATCAACCTCAGGAAAAAGGAAATGGAACCCAGACTCCAGCTCACCCCAGGGGCTTTCCAGATATCCTCAACCCTTGCCGTTTTCCACTCTTTACAGAACACGGAATCAACTCCCAGTCCTCTGCATGCCAGTGTGGCTTTGTCTGTAACACAATCTTTTTAGAAGGTGAAGCTAATCCTGGCTTGCATTGTTGCAGGTTTCAACCTTCCAGTTTCCCATCATGCACCATGTAATTGGATTAGGTAGCCTTTATTTAAAGAGATTTGCTTTGTGACAGTGACGATTGGAGTTTTATGGGCAGGTCCCTCTGGCATAATATCAGAGTGACATAGAGAGCATGCAGGTAAGCCCTGATAACAGATTTCTAACAGGTAGCCATTACCTAAAAGCTGTACCGGTTTAAGCACAAACCATTTGGGTGCAGATATGTTCCAAGACGCTGTAAAATTACAGCCTGAGCAGAGGTGGGCCTGAAGTCACACTAATGGGAGGTCACATGACTTCTACCAGGCCTTCTACTCATTTCAATGGTGAATTGGATACTAGGTTGAAATTTTAAAGGCTATTTGTCCTAAGAGATTATGAGTTTACACTGCCTCGGGTTGTATTCCATCATTATAAAAAGTACAGGAGTCCTTCGTAAAGTTTGTTTTACCAGCTAGAATTGGGAATTACGTCTCTTACAATAAATTTCTCCACAATGGCCATTTGACAATTTGGAGGCAAACCCTAGCTTAACTGGCTGCAGGTAAAAATTAGATGTGTAGCTTAGTTTTAATAACAGTCACTGGCTCTGCAACTACTCAGCCAGCTACATCTTTATATATTTTTTTATATTCCATAAGATACTTCTCCATACTTTATATTCCTTAAGATCTCCTTCTTGTCTCAGATATTAAATGGTTTTGCTTGCTTTTGTTTTAGCTTTCATTTGTAAAATATAACTCAGGTCATTTCTTTAAGAATGTGGCAAATGGACATGTTACAAAATACAGTCTTGTAGCTTGGAGGTTTTCAGTCTGAGGTATACTCTGAAACTTTCATTTCTG
>NC_022020.1:7935325-7938657 GCF_000317375.1 Microtus ochrogaster
AGTCATTGCTTTCTCCACCTGTTTTAAAGCCTTTTCAGCCAAGGGGGTCAAAGTTCTGTTAGAATTAACATTTGGATCACCTTCCAAAATAGAAAACAAGGGCAACAACTTTGCCCAGGGGATGTTTAAATACCCCCTAGTCCAATTAATATCCCCCAATAATTGTTGAAGATCATTAAGTGTCCTCAAATGATGGGTGCGAATGGAAATCTTTTGAGGGGTCACCGTCAAAGGGGATATAATTGCCCCCAGAAATTTTATAGCAGTAGTCTGTTGGATCTCATCAGGTGCTAAGACCAGGCCCCAACCAAGTAGGGCCGAGGCAGTTTCCTGGAATGTGGCCAGGAGCATTTCCTGCGAAGAGGCAGTCAACAGAACATCATCCATGTAATGAATTACTCTCATTTTTTGGGAATTGTTGTCTTATGGGTAGGAGGGCCTGAGCTACATACAGCTGGCAAATTGTCGCTCTATTGGCCATTCCCTGTGGGAGCATTTTCCATTGATAACGAGTATCAGGTTGCTCATGGTTAACTGATGGCAAAGTGAATGCAAATCGCTCCCTATCATCCGGATGCAAAGGAATGGAAAAAAAGCAATCCTTGATGTCCAAGGCCCATGACCGGCCAGCTACGTGGCAAGGCAGAGAGTAAGGGTAGTCCCCTCTGGACTGCACCCATAACCCACATCTGAGCATTAACTGCACGCAAGTCATGTAATAATCTCCATTTTCCTGAGCTCTTCTTAATAACAAAGATAGGGGTGTTCCATGGTGAAACAGAAGGCTCCACATGCCCGAGCCATAATTGTTTTAAAACCAGGTTATTTGTAGCTTCCAATTTTTCTTGAGAAAGGGGCCACTGAGGAACCCACACTGGAATATTGGACTCCCAGGGTATGGGCACAAGACTGTTATTGGAAGCTAATTCTTCAGTGGCCCCTAGGAAAAACCCAGGCCCCTTTTATCCTGTTTTTTCATAGACTCTATAGGCCTGTGACAACCCTGAAGATTCTTCCCCAGGCCCTTAGACGGAACAAAACCTTGTCTTTTCATCATACTTTTACTAGCCTCTGAATAATCATTAGTTAGCTTAAGTTTCAATTGATGTTGAATGTCATGGCCCCACAAATTAATGGGGACTTCAACCACGAAGGGTTGAACTGTGCCTTGTTGGTCGTCCATTTTCCAGACCAGCTCTTTGGCACTCATGTATGGCATGCAAGCGTAGCCCAGTCCTTGTAAGGATTGAGATGACTGTTGCAATGGCCAGTGCTTAGGCCAGGCTTGTAGCTGGATGATACTCCGGTCTGCCCCAGTATCCACCAATCCGGAGACTATCTTTCCCTCTATCATTAAATCCAACATGGGCCTCTGATCCAGTTCCATAGATAGACAGGCAAGGTCCACTCCAATGGAGCCCAACCCCCTGTCATTCCTTTCCTTAAGGTGCGCAGGAAAGGTCTCATGCTTAGATGGTAGTATAAGCAGTTGGGCAATCCTGTCCCCTGGCGCAATAGAAATCACGCCACAGGAAGAATAACACAGGATCTTAATCACTCCAGTATAATCGGAATCAATGACTCCTGGAAAGACAATCAAGCCTTTCATAGTGGATGAGGATAGTCCTAAGACAATTCCCACTGTTCCTTTTTCTAATGGGCCATTCATGTCAGAATCAACCACCTGAATTCCCATCTCCTGGGTCAGCCCGGTGGAGGCACGGAGGTCCAACCCTGCTGAGCCTGAGGTTGCTCTGCAGATACAGTCGGGTTGGGAGTGGTGGTCTGCTGTAGTGCCCCATAAATTTTTGGGCCCTGGGGACGGGGGCCCCTCAACACGTTTTTTGACTCCTGGCCACTGAGCTGTACAATGGGCTGCCCATTGATGTCCTTAAGAAACTGGCATTCATTGGCCCAATGCTTCCCTCTCTTACATCTTGGGCAAAGGCCAGGTTGCCTTACATTAGGAGTCTGAGCCTGAGAAGACAGCCCTTTCAGTAACGGGCATTGATTCCTAAAATGCCCTTGTTGTCCACATTTGAAACATCCTCTTCCTTTTCTGGTCTTTGCAGCCTGAGTAGCAGATAAAACAGCAGCCGCTAGGCCTGTATTGGTAAGGGGCCCTCCAATCTCTTGGCAGGCTTTCAGCCAGGCCTCAATTCCCTTCTCTTTAACAGGAGTAATGGCCCCCTGACATTCCTTAGTACTCTGTTCAAAACAATCTCCTGTACCAACGGCATCACCTGATCCACATCCCCAACAATCTTTCCAGCCATATCAAGCACTCTAGCCACAAAATCAGAGAAGGGTTCATTTGGCCCCTGAATAATCTTTGTTAGGTGGCCTTTGACTTTTCCTTTATTAGGCAAAGACTTCCATGCCCTATAGCAGATATCATTAATCTGCTGGTACACCTCCTGAGGATATCCTAGCTGGTTGGCAGCCCATTGCCCTTGCCCCAAAAGCATATCCGCTGTCCATTGGGGACGATTATTCTGAGCATTCACTCTATCTTGGACATGAGCTTTATCCGCAACAGTGGATTTAAAATGCAAAAATTGTCCCATACTTAGGCAAGCCTTAGCAATCTCAAACCAATCTGTAGGAGTCATAGCCGTGGTGGCGATTCTACGCAGCAAGGGTATGGTATAACTAGCTGTAACTCCATAGGTTCGAACTACTTCCACTAAATCCTTTAACTGTTTATAAGATACAGGCTCATAATATCTCTCATTAGTCTGCAGGTCCTCAAAAACTGGAAATGCAGACGCTAGATGCGCCCATGTATCTCTTTTAATAAAATGGCACCCCCTTCCCTCTTGTGAATAGGATGGAGGCACAGGGGGTGGGCGTGGTTCCCGAGGCGCCAATGGGCCCATACCCACCCCTGCTGACGCATTATGTGCGGGGGGGGGGCCTCCTCCACCCATATTTTTCCTCCTCATAGCCAGCAGCGGCTTCCTCCAGTTCTTCCTCCTCCTGAGGGTCTAACTCCTCCTCAGACTGATCCAGGACAACAAATTCCTCAAGCACTGGATAGAGGGGACCTCCCCTCTTCTCATTTGCCTCCCCTTTAGGGAGGACTACATCAGGATCCTTTTCTTTTACCTTTTTCTTTTCTTTTGTTTTTACCTTTTCCCTTTTTCTTTTAGGCCTATCCAAGTTTTCTCCCTTTGAATCTGATTCTGAAAGACTGTCCTGGTGTTTAATGAGGGCTTCCTGCCCTTCTCTTGGAAGATCCACTTTGTTTTCCTCCCTGAGGCTGCAGCCGGACTGACGGCAGCACAACCAGAAACAGCAGGCTAGGACAAACACCATAAACGCCAAGAACA
>NC_022020.1:7938915-7943171 GCF_000317375.1 Microtus ochrogaster
GGAGTGCCCTTGGTTGAGAGAGAACATGAAGTGAAGGGGCCCGAGAGCCCTAAGGCAGCTGCTTATATCGGGAATTGGCACACGGGTCGCCCTGTGATTGGCTGCCACCAACAGCTGACACCAGACTGCGTCAGGATAGGCCGAAGGACCCTTATCCACCACGCGCGCGGGAAGGCAGACACGCAGCTCTCAAAGGCTTAGCCAAATATGGAGTTGTTTATTTCCAACAAGACAGGATGTTGGTGCCATCTTGTAATGGCGATTTTGTCCGGCTCCCTGCAGATGACAAAATTGCTTTGCATGTACATTTGTGGGTCACTATTTGCTCCATGTATTTTAGATATTTGTCAAGAGAAATGATGTATAAGAATTGTCCTGGGACTCTCAAGAGTATGAGCTAAAGACAAACATAAGGCCGTGAGAGGGGACAGGAGGAGAAGTGTCCTTAGAAAACCAGAAAATCGTGGTGGCTGGGTGTACTTCTTCTTGGTGGTGGGAAGAGAAGAACAGGGACAGCTGGTGTGTTGCTGGCATGGAAGGTGACTTGTTAGTCAGCTTTCTGACACTGTGACAAATGTCAGAGAAAAGGCATCTTTTGTCCTACGCTTGGGGGATGTCGGGGTGACCACTCTGGAACCATTGCTTTTGGTCTGGTGGTAAGACAGCCACCATGGCCGTGGGGCTATAAAGCAAAGGGGTCTGTTTACCTAATGCTAACTAGGAAATGAAAGAGGGAAGGCAGAAGTGAGGCAGAATCTCAATGTTTACTTCCAGGGATAATCTCTTCCCCACGACTGTTCATCCACTAGGCCCATGTCTCCAAAATTCTGTCACCTCCCAACAGCATCAGAGTCTGGAACGTATGAGCCTTTCTGGGGATGCTCATTCAAGTCATGGTAGCTAATAAATATAAGGAAGAAAAGAAAATGTGTGCTTATTTGTTGTCTTGTTTCCACCAAAACAACACTTGACAGGAGTGGGATTCCCTCCCACCTGAGGCCTGTCTCCAGGGACTACCAGCTAGTGTCACCCTTTACAGCTCAACTCTGACACCAGAGATGCTATCAGAGTCCCCGGGCTTAGGGTTTAGTTTTGTAATCCTGCTACCATATCCTGCCGTGCCCACTTCAGATGGTGATCGCACTGACTAGCCTGCCATAGACTGGGCTTGCCCTGGAGTTTCATTAACTTGCTAGAACAGCTCACAGAATTCAGGGAAGTGCTTATACCTGCATTTACCCATTAGTGTCAAAGGATATTTTAGTGGATATAAATGAACAACCCCAATACATTACAGCTTGGAAGACAGAGAACAGAGTTTTCATGGCTTCTGACACATTACCCTGCAGGATCCTCCTCCGTGAACTGTCTTTTCCAGATGGAGAGAGACAATCAAGGAGTGGACAGGAGACAGGTGACTGAAAATTCAAATTTTGCCTTTCCTTCAGCAGGATTAAGACGTCTTAAATAAACTTTTAAACATTATATTATATTATATTTAATGAAGATTGGCGTTAGCATTGTGGAGGGCCCCGTATACCTTCCTCTTTCTCTAACACACTGCATTTTTGTTGCAATTAATGAACAAATATAGGTAGATTATTATTAACCGAAGTCCACTCCCATTTCCTCACGTCCCTGTAATGTTACAGGTCCCATCTATGACACTGCCCTTGGTCCTTGTCTGTTCTCCTTCGGCTCTACTTCACTTCTGACGACTCAAATTTCCCATGGTTTTGATCATCTTGGCTGTTGGAGAGAGTGCGGATCTGGCGTCCTGTAGAATGCTCTTCAATTGAGTGTTGTCTTGTGTTCTTTGTGCGATTACACTGGAGTTAGAGGTCTGTGAGAGGCAGTCCATGAGTGTAAGAGTCTCTCAAGGGGAAGTGCTGCAGTCATGATGCTGATCTTGGGAGGAAGACAGCATCAACCCTTATCTCTCTGACGCTGTTTGCCTGCCTTCTCTGGTGTGTTCTTGCCTCTGTTTGCTGCCCCAGACTCTTCTGGAGAAGTCACATGAGCCGCGCTATTTGAAGGGATGGATAGTTAAATTGCATTCCCCAAGGAGAAGCTGGGGAACCACTGGGAGCTTCATGCTAGAGGGAGTGCATCTGTCTCGCTCTCTCAGCTGTTTGTTCAGTTGCCTTAGCTTAGTCTTGTTTGTGTGTGTACATACACACATGAACCAGGCTTTTTCTTTGTGGGCCAACAGCAAGCTCCCAAATCATGACACGGAGGCTTCTTACTAGTTATGAATGCTTGGCCTAGCTTAGACTCATTTCTGTCTAGCTTTTACCTGAAATTAACCTATCTTTTTTTTAATCTACCTTTTGCCTCGGGCTTTTTTCTTTTCTTTTCTTCCATTTATCTTCCTTTCAGTGTTTCTCATGTCTGCTGGCTGGCAGCGGCCTGGATTCTTGCTCCAGGCTTCTCCCTCATTCTCTCCTTTTTTCTCTCATCTTCCTTCTTTTTAGCCTAGATTTCTCCTCCTGCTTATTCTCCCTGCCAGCTAGCCCTGCCTATCCATTCTCCTGCCCAACTATTGACTATTCAGCTCCTTCGTAGACCAATCGGGGCCTCAGACAGGTGAGGTGAAACAAATGCAACGCATCTTTACATAATTAAACATAGATCCTTACATTGTTAAACTAATGCAGCAGAAGCAAAGGTAACACATCTTCACACAGTTAAAGTAATATTCCACAGCATAAACAAATATAACACATCTTTGCCCAGTTAAAATAATAGTTCACCACACACACATGCACACATTATTCTGTCATATTTTGGGTTAAATCTGTTGTTCCTTTATTTTGTTTTCAACTTGTTCCACCACAGTATTGGGAGTTCCATCATTTGGCTCATGTCCCTTAGATATCTTCAACCACTGTGAGGTGCTCCACCACAGTATTGGGAGTCTGTCTTTTGGCTCACGTCCCTTAGATATCTTCAACCATTGTGGGGTGTTTTGTTTCCCTTGATCATTTTCTTACTTTCTGATTCTTCAACATCTTACAGTGGCGTCTGCCATACCTCTCGCCCTCAGTTCCGGGATCAGCCAGTCTTTGAGGAGCTCTGCTTCCTCTTTGTCCTACTTTGCTTTCTCCTGCAGGGACACAGACAGTGACTGGAGTGACATAGGGCGGAAACGGTTTATTTGGCTCACACAGTGCTTCACTGAGGGAAGTCAAGACAAAACTTGAAGGCAGAAACCTTCAGGCAGGAACTGAAGAGTGGCCACGGAGGAATGGCAGTCATCGGGTTGCTCAGCTTGGGTTGCAGAAGACAGAAACCGGAGGAAGCCAGTACTTAGTACTCCTCTGTGGCCTCTGCGTCAGCTTCTGCCTTTATGCTTCTGTTGAGCTCTTGCCCTGGGTTCCCTGGATAGTGAACACTAAACTGCAAGATGTATTAAACCCTTTTTCCTAAGTGGGTGTCAGTCACTGTTTTATCACAACACCAAAAGGCAAGCAAGGACGTTCCATGTGTCCCCATTCTCCAGGTCCTAACACTGTCATTTTACTCTCTTTCTGGGTGAAATTCGTTACTCTGGTGACTTCGTATAAACGGACTATATGTGTTATTTTGTGTCTGCTTTACATTCCACCTAACGCCACATGGTCATTTGCTTTGAGTCGCAGTAATGTGTCAGAGCTCTCTTGTATTTTAAGGTCACATAACCTTTCTTTGTGTACTTCGTGTTGCATGTTTCTGTGTTCACTGGCCAGGCCATTTGTGAATGATGCTGCTACTATTGTGGGGTTGTCAAGACTTCTTTGAGTCTCTGTTTCCAGTTGTTTTAGGTATAAACCTGGAATTGGACCTTGCTAGGCTACTCTTCATTTAGGTTTTTGACGAGCTAGCACTGATTTTCACAGGGACAGAATTATTTTGTATCTCCACCAGTTAGGAATAAGTGCTCTGCAGGAGCACCCAATACTATTATTTTGCTAAATAAACATCATATCAATCTGCCTTCCAAATATTTACCTTCCCTGTAAAAGCTTTTTTCTCACAAGGATGGTCATTAATACAAGATTCTTAACTGGTCACGGTGCAGAGAACACGTGGCTGTGGAATGCTTGGGCCCAGCAAAGACACTATCAGCTCTTCTCCGAGGTTCAGGGAATGTTATGGAAGAGAAGGCGGAAAGACTGAGGGTAGAGGCTGGGAAGACTGCTGTGAAGTAGTGTCTTCTGGATACAATGTAGAGGTTCCTGGACATGATGGGGAGGGTGTAACTGTGAGCTCAGTGT